>NC_092859.1:28304764-28305937 GCF_032062135.1 Pyxicephalus adspersus
CCCGCCACTTTTTTTCAGTCGAACCTTCCACAGAGATAAACTATTCCGTTCTTCCTATTGGCTGGCTAAAGCTTCACCAGTTGATGGCTCGCATTGGCACTTAATTGGCCGCGCTGTTGCTCCCCGGAGCCGGAGTTTCCCGCGATTGGCTGTTACCTGTGACGTCACCGCGGGAAGTTCTCTTTTTTTTTCTCCATAGAAGTAGACTTGGGATAAAGTTGTGTGGAAGACGTGTGGGGTATTGTATAGTGTGTGTCGGAGAGATTGCAGAGAAGGTGAGTACTGGTCGTATTGGGTGTAATAGAACATTTCATGAATTCTATTAGGCAGGTATTTCATATATCTGCCCTGACATTTGTGTATTACTCTCTGTTAGGTGTTTATTTACTATACCTGATAAAACACACACATATAGTGTATCTGTATAGATATATAATGATATATATTATGATATATATATACAGTGCTCAACCCAGAAATGTTTTTATTCCGTGCAGGAAGAAGCTGTAGGCGGGTGGCCACCCGTGTATTGTGACCCAACTCTTCAGTAAGCACCCAAAAACATCTGGGTGATTTCTGAATGGTGCCGGGTGGTGCGCCCAGCTAAAAGGGGCTGGGGAGAACACTGATATATGTATTATATTTATATATATTAAACACTGTACACCCCCTTATATGGACCCCCTATACTGTACTCCTTGCTCAGTTGGGGGTCCATCCTTTACTATACACCCCCTGTACACTATATATATATATAATTAGTATTAGTCAACCTTGGAATATTAGGAGCCTCTGACATTCCCAATGTGCCCAATAAGTAGCCATAGTATCCGGTCCGAGACTGAACATGCTACATAATATTCATATGTTCTACATACATTGAGATAGATAGATAACCGATAGATGGATAGAATATATTTATATTGATAGATACATACATACCTACATACAAAAATAATATATAGATAATAAATAGATAACAGATAAATAGATAGATAGATAACAAATGGATAGAATATATATATATATATATATATTGATAGATAAATACATACATAATAGATAGGTAACAGATAGATAGATAGATACATAGACAGATAGAATATATAATTTATAGATAGATAGATAGAATATATTTATATATATTAGATACATACATACAAAATAAATAGA
>NC_092859.1:28307720-28343319 GCF_032062135.1 Pyxicephalus adspersus
GGAACCGCAGTCCAAACTCATACATGCAGCTGTGACAATCAGTGCGCTGGGTAAAGACCTCTCATTTTAAAGCCTTTGTATAGATAGGTAAATGCATTCATGCTTTCTGCTAGCTTTTGATATCGGTCTGGGGCTTTTCTAAATTCCATATGGGTTCCTTCATGCACTTTACATGCATCTAACCTCCTCCTGTCTTGCTTTTGACCTCCTTCTCAGGTGCCCTAAGCTGCTTTTGAATTCATTTGACCCGCAGCAGCTTGTGAGGTTATCTTTAAATACCGTAATTCCAGCGTTTATTTGATGTTTCTCTTGCAGTTATTTGGATGTCTGATAAATAAACTAGTAATCCTTCCCTGGAGAATTCTGCTCTCGATCCTGTCTGCTATAAAAACACCATGTTTGTTTAATTTTTTTGTTGGTGTTTACTGTGTGTCTGCCAGTAAAGAGAAGCTGCATGGGACAGTTTTCTAGTTTTCTACTTCTTGTTTTCCATGGCATTAAATAAATCATGCTTCAGCCTCCAATGTAAATGTCTCTGGTGTTCATATGACTATTATAGGTGGGCAGTTTATTAGCAGCAAGCGGAGGGTACACCAGCACTTATTCATGTAATGAAGCCTGTATAGCAAAGGCCTGTGCACGCGGACCCCAAACTGTTTCCAGCAACAGATTCAAACTTGGTCAACAATGGTTGAAAATTTGAATCCAATGGCTACAAATTATTTATGACATTCCTTCTCTGAGACTTATTTAATAAAGAAAAGTCTAAATTGTGTCTGTCTTCTGTGTTCTTTCACATCACTTGTAGTTAGGTAAACAGATTTTTGCAGGGATTTAAAGCTCACACATTTTATATTCCATTGATATAATTATAACAATTACAGTATTCTCCCTAGAAATATTTTTAAGCTGGTTGGGAAAAAGCCGTAGCTGGGTGGCCGCTCTGTATTGTGACCCAACTTTTCAGTTACCACCCAAACAGCCGAATGGTTGCTGAAACATGCCGGGTGGTGCGTCCAGCTAAAAGGGGCTGAGAGAACACTGAATTAGAAACCGAATAGCTATGAGCTGCTTAAAGAGCTGTCTAGTATTCAACATGTGCAAGCCACCATGAAAGTCCTTCCTAAGAAAGGATGACAGTGATCTGTCCCCGTCTCCTAATTGTGCTCCTTTAATGTCACCCGGTCACATATGGTGAACACTGCAAGCTCTGAATTTCTATCCTTTTGCGATTCTGTGTTGTCACCCCGTTAGTGCTTGTGGACTGCAGAGCAACTACAGAAGATCAGCTGCACTGTAATAAACATTGAAAAAGAATGTAATATAATAATAGAAACAGTAATTTAACCCAATACATTTTCAGCTTTATATCTACTTTACCTCACCCTCATTCATATCCCCATACATGAAATGTCAGTGTTTGGTGGACTGACGCTTAAAATGATTACAAAATGCCCTTTTTTATTTATCCTGTATTTTTTTTATTTAAAGTGCATTTTTCTCATTTTAGGAAATATCAGTTCTGAATTTACAAAAGCATTCTCTTGTATTTGCATTGCAACTGATCATAGAACATTGTTATTTAATTCTTAGTTTTTGATTTGCAGATAACACTGATACAGCAGTAATTGGTGATAACTGAAGCTTGTTAAACCCCATTCTCCTTAATCACCAATATCAAGCAGTGTTGAGTCTACATCCCTGGGGCTTCTTGGCTGCAAGGCTTGTGCAGAGCTAAGACTGCTGACCAACAAGTAAGTGCTGAGTTATGCCATGGGAAAAGCTGCCACTGGATGGACGTTATCATGTATGTTCGGTCACTACAGACAAAATCGTTTGGGGAAAGTTTTTTTTAAAGTTAGGTTTACACCTGTCCATCACTGTAGAACAAATTATACCTTTGGCTCCATCTATCAATCCAACATTCCAGGATTAGATCTTTTTTTTAAAAAAGTTTTTTTTTTCCCAGCTGGGTCCAATTGAATTTAAAAGTAGTAGTCACAAGACTGAAATTAAACCTTCTTCTACTGGGTTATTATTTTATCAATGTAGCCTGATGTATATGTGTGTTGCCATTCATTCCAAGATTCAAACCAATCTACATTTACGGTATCAGCCCTTAAGAACAGCACAACGTAGGTATGGAAATGTTAATGCATTGCTCAGGCAGCCCTTCAGCTCAGATATGTTCAGGCTTGTTCAGGATCCATTCAATTGGACAATAATATAAACAATCAGCAAACAAAGAAAACACATTAACAACAGAGTGTAAATGCGCCCCAAACTATTTTTATTTGTGATGTTTTATTTCGTTGTTAATAGATGACACCTTTAGCCCAGGCATAGTGGTGTTCAGGGCATTGTATCGTAATTTATATATACTTTACAGTAGTAGTTACAGTATGCTTTCATAGCCATGTTTTCTGTATCACGACAAGGGTGTTATGTGGGAATGGTGATACTTGCAGACCCCTTTATGTACATAAAGCCAAAGCAATGGTGCTATTGAGTCCTATTTTGCTCAGTAGAAAAGTCTTGCTTAGGCTTATATAAAAGATGCACACTCGCCACCACAAGCCCTTCATGTGTAGAATATAAAACCGTTAGAGACAGTCTATAAAGTATGCCAATAACAGATGGTCTCTCCATAGGATTGTAAACTTTACAGATGCAAGGGTTAAACATTTCAAAAAGGACCCTGAAGGTATGTCTGTGTTGACGCGTTTTTAGTGTTCATACACAGTGCAGAGTTCTTAAGGGTTTTTAATGTCTTTTTATCTTTTAGTACAAAAAGTTTAGTTTAGTAAAAAAATTTCAAGTGAGCTCCGTCCATTCATAATAAATGGCCTGCCAGATAACACAAAAATAGTGGACATGGATTTACAATTAATGTGTCCTGTGATGTAGTGAAACATACATACATTTAGGTGTAAAAGGAATGTACATTGCATTGTCATATTTGTGGATGTACCAAGATTGTTTTCTCTGTGTTTAGCTTGTGTGATTATATTTCATAATGCTTTGTAAGGTATATTTTTAAATATATTTGACAAATGCACAGGGAAAAAATAAAATGAGAACCCCCTCACATTTGTCCGGTGCAATACCACACATTCTAATATGCTTTAATTGCTGGTCAAATGTGTTCCATTAAACCAGTTTTGAAATCACTTCCAATCCATTCTGGTGCACTGAAACACACATATATTTATGTTCACTTGTGTGGTATGACGGGGTGCCATACAAAACAACACCTTAATTGTGTGTTTTGCACTGCAAAAACATACATTTTACCAAGCTTGGCTGCAAACTTAGGTTTAAATTGGGTTTTAGTTTATGTTTATGGAAAAATGCAGCAAAACAGCATTGAAGACCAGCTGTGAAATGTATGTGTAAAACTGGAGTCACAGGAAGTGATTGGATGTTACCATTATTTATTCTTTTCATTATTAGCCAGTATTTTATATAGTGCTGACATATTACACAGCACTGTTTAAAATCCATAGTCATGTCACTAGTTGTCCCTCCAAGGAGCTTACAATCTAATGTCCCTACCATAGTCATATGTCATTAATAAAGTCCAGGGGGAAACCAATTAACTGAACTGCATGTTTTTGGAATGAAATACAAGTACCCAGAGGAAATCTATGCAAACTCCATGCAGATTGTGCCCTGGCTGAGATTTGAACCTGGGACTTAGCACTAAAAAGGCCAGAGTGCTAACCTCTGAGCCACCGCTAAATTTCAGAATGGCAGCTACTTTTGGCACTGGTGCTATGCAAGTGGGCAGACCTTCTTTCTGATGCTATTATTTTCCCATTTTACAGCCAACCATAGAAACACACAGTGTAATCCAAATCAAGCTGGACAGTCCCATTGCTAAAGAAGTGAGTAAAGCTGTAATAATCATAAAATGCATTGTAAATATTAGTGAAAGAATTCAGTTTTCTTAACACCTATTCCTATTCTGATTCCTAAAAAGCTCAATACAATGTATTTTCTAATTAAGAAATAATTTGGGTGAATGGGGAATCAAGTGGGTCAAAGCATTTTAAATCTTGTGCTGCCCGCACTTGTAGCCATTTTCCAGTAATTACAGCAATCTTTCATTTGTTAGCACAAAGCAAGTTAATAAACAAATATTGGGAACCCACAATTAAAATAGATGTAAACTTAATAACTAAATTCTCAAACAAGTGTTTGAGTAGTAAACACTGTTAATTCAACTTTACTTCCATTGAAAACTAAATTGAAATTGAGATCGAAATATCAGACATTTGAGGGATTCAAGTAGCAGTACGCTTTATCATTGATAATGGGGTTTGGATGTTGCCAGTCATCTTGGGGAGTTTCCACGTTTCCTGTTGCTTTCTCCTTAATATAAAGGGAATAACTAATCCATCGTTCATGGCTTCCTGGGTATAATAGGTGTGCAGGCTAGAGAACATTGGCTGCATACACACATCAAATTATTCTCACCCAAGATGAAATATCTTGCTCAACGGGTGAGTACAACCACTCCCCCGATGTTGTTAATTCATCTGTACTGGTGTATCAAATAATGACTGATCAGGTACCTAAAATTATGCAGGTCAATGGAGGAGAGCACAGCAGGGTGCCACTCACTCCTCCTTCCCTCTTCATAGAACAGCGCTGTGTGCTGACTCATTTCATGTGTGCTGACTTCATCTTTTACTGGATATGATCATGAAACATAATTTTCAGCAACTTTTATCCCAAGTGTGTACATAGCCTTTGTGTATGCAAAGTGGAAATCGCTCATAATGTGCACAGCAAGTGTGCAGACCTGGGAACTCAGCTCAGAGATAGTGGAAACCGCTCATAATAGAAACAGCAAGTGTGCAGACCTGGAAACCCAGTGCAGGGATGGTGGGAGTCTCTCAGTACACAGACGCAGTTACTCAGCACTGTGATGTTAGCTTTTAATAGAGGGCACAGCAGCTACGCATATCCAGGAACTCCATACTGTAATCTAACAAATAGACGCTCGGAGAGAATAAAAAATCTGTTAGATGGATTAACTCTCTAGTTTGGGTGCTCTGACCCTTTAATTGTAAGCATATGCACTCTTTAAACAGGTGTAGGTACAGCATGCTTACTGTTTGAATGGACCTGTTTGATGAGGGAAGCAGCAGCAGCAAGAAGGGAAAACGTAGAAAGGGTTCAGGAACGGTTTCCACCAGGAAATGTCCAGAGCGACCTCCAAACACTTCTTCCATCATTCACCTCATCCATCAGCTGGGTCAGATTGTATTTCCTTATCCGAATAAGCAAGCTACAAGGGTAGGTGGTGTCTACTTTGATTCCGGTTATGAATGACTAAACATAATTGACATATCTAAGGAGCCTACTGCATGGTTAAAACTCCTCAATCTTCTCCCCCTCCCTGAACCCCTTCATTTCTGCATAATACACTAACATAGCACAACACTAAGCTATGCAGCAGTTTGCAGTAAATGTGAGTCTGGGCACTGAGATTAGTCTGGGGGAGTGTCTATGACAGCCTGGTCTCATAGTAAGTGATTAGGAGAGGCTCTGCATCATTCACTCTGGAAGACCAAGGACATCTAGTGGTGGAGTGGAATCACTGCAGAGGGGAGCACCATAGAAAAGGTGAGTATTGTTGACAGAGCTGCTTCTTTTCCTCCTTGATGCTGCTGATGGACTTTAAAAACAAATCAAAGCTACAGGAAAGCATAAAGCTTTTGTCTTGTTTCTAAATATGATGTCTATGTAACCAAACACCTAGGGACAGTCTACTGTTTTTGTGTTTTCGTTTTTTTTAGTTTTGGCTTTAATGAAATTGTGTTCTGAGTTATCAGCCTTAAATGACTGATAATTTGAAATGGTAGATGTCCTGGTTTGCTTGTGACTTTTTTTCTTTCTTTTTAGGATCAGGTATTGAATCAGACCAAAGCCTACATAATGGAGCTGGAAAACACACTGGATTCCCTGCTGAAGATGAAAGGTGGGAAGTTGTCTTAACTTCTAAACAGGGTTATATGGCTTAAGACCCTTTATATATGAAGTTTACATATCAAAGTATTGTGGACATTATCTGTTCACTGTGTCTGCTTTTTTGTGTTTGGGTTGAAACAAATAAAGGATGGATGTGTAACTTCTATGCTGTGGCTAGACATTACACATTATAGACTCCAACTCAGCAGTACCTTCCATGAACAAAAACCACTCCACCTTTTGTGGAAGTGTGGAAGTTGTGAAAGCTAGCGGCAGTACATAGCCAGTGTTTTTTGGTTAATTATCTTGAAGTTCTCAGGTGATTCTGAGCAGGTACCTGGCATTTAGTGGAGCACCCTTATAACTCTGCAGCATGGAAATACCAGTCTTTAGGCTTGGTATTGAGAAGAACCATGCATTACTCCTAAAGTGTATGTAAACCCTAACAATAAACTTTAATAAGTTTTATTTACCATCAATGATCTGTTTAATATATAATTGAAAGTGTTTGGTATATTAGTTTAATAAGCTCAAAACAAAATACATGTTTATATTGTCAGAAATCAAGTGTTCTCCTGCACTATTTTGTTCTTTGTTATTGGTCCTAAGTTACCCAGCGTGAACTAAACAACACTTTCTGCTATGTTAAGAACATCATAAAAGAGGTTTGGGTTTTTTTTTCAGTCCTAACTTTATATCCTAGAATGATAATGCTTCTCCTCCACATACACAGTATAGGGAGTCAGCATTGTTGCAATAGTACAAGATCCTTGTTTCTATAAAATAAAATACAAAAGCATATGCAACCTATAGAACTTATCACCCAAGCATTGGTAAGCTGCAAAATTGACATATTTATGTTCTTGGCCTGAGATATACCTTAAGATCTCTGTGTAACCTTTCCAGATTTGAGCTAAATACTGTTTTTAAGACTATAAAGATGCTTAAAGTTTGTCAAAATGCTTTGACAAAGCTTGTGGTACACACTGCTGCTATGTAATCTGAAGTCCATGTGAACAAGGTCTAAAAGTGCTTTCAGTGACCTACTTATTTACATGGTGTTACAGGTTGTGTAAGTTTCAATGTTGGGGAATACCATCAGATCAAGGGTGGCCATTGATAATCAGTTATTTGTAACATCGCTTATGAAACTTTGTTTCTGGCTCCAAGCAGTTTTTGTGGGTCAAAAATTTAAATGGAAGACTTTTGATTTTCAACTGCTGGTTAGGCTGCTCACACATCATAATATTTTTCCCCCATGGAGGGTCGCGTTCAGGTGAGAATCTGACATGTGTAAAGCGGTCCCCAGACATCCTTCATTTATCAGTCCTGGAGGATCAATAAATTATCAGTCATGTACAACTGCTATGTATGTCAATAGAGGAGAGCACAATAGGGTGCAGTTTTCACGTCATCCCCCCTTCCAATGAACAGAACGGACGTTGCCTGAATAGCTATCGCGAAATCTTGTTTTCAGTGAAAGATATTGGATGTGTGTACATCACATAAATGCCTTTGTTGCGGTGTTGATGAGAAGAATATTAATTCTCACTATTTCAATTATTTAACAGGTTACTTTATGCTAGAGGATAGCGAATGTAGCCATCTGAAGGATGTCAAGGAGGAATACAGGCAGAAGAATTTTTGTCATGAGCAAGGGTATGAAATCAAACTTCTTAGCAGAACTCAACCATCTTCTCTGTGACTTATCCTTCCTCATGCCTACAGCTAAATGGTTTCCAGAAACTTTTGCTAATACCTATTAAAATGAGGTTGTCTTGCCTTGATTGCTCCTATGAATGCAGTCTTCAGTCAGGGTCTTTTAAATCAAAGTGTGACCACCACACTCGCCTTCTCTCCAGCAATTCTTAAAAAATTGTGAATCGTGAAAAGGTTCTTCCCTTTTTTGTATCCCCCCCCCTCTGCTGACACATCCCAAGCAGCTGCCTCTGAATGGACAAGGATGCTTATGTAATTGCTTGTCAGATTTTCCTGCAGCAGAGAAAAATTCATGATGTACATTTATTTCACCAAACAAACTGCTGCAAGGATTAACCTCTTGCATAAATCCTAACAGAAATCACTTTAACCTGAAATCTCACCATGGAGCAAAGTATGTAAATTCACAGTGGTATTCATTAAACATTAACACGGTGTCATTTAAATAGATGGTGTGATATCCTAGCTTTAACTGTAGGACTACCTTTGCAAAATGATCCATCCATGCACAACCCTTTCAGGACCAGAGGTCATTAATGATTTGATGCCCAGGCCAAATTTAGTAGATGGGATCTATTTTTAAATTATTTCATTCAAAACTTACAAACTTTTGGATTTATAGTATATGACATAAACAGAGAAACACCTCCATGTCTGCAGGCTAAAGTCTTTTTATGTCAGGACTGAATAGAATCAGTATATCATACCTGAACGTGAATAAAATCCAATAGGTTTGGAGTTGTCAGTGACAGCAATTCAGAGCCACCAGTATGCAAAGTGTTGGCTCAGAAAGGGACTAAGAAACAATTTTTAATAGAAAGACAATATGCTGAGTATCGTAATCCTGTCTGTAATATCTGATGTTTAACTGTTAGGGGCGCTGTTACTAACACCGCAGTAACATCTGACAGGGAGCCATTATCTTTGGATCATCAGTTGAATTTTGAAATGAATCCTGAAGAGGTAGAAGAAGAAATGCTGATTGACAGTCCGCAGACATCAGAGCCTTTGTACTCCCCAGATCTTATTGAATTTGAACGGTAAAAACAGTGTATTTGTTGAACAGTTATTATAGCTAAAAATGTATTTATATTTGTATTTTTTTTTTTTTTTTTTGCTTAATCTTAAATGAAATTAGACTTCTCCGCTATATATACTGTACCAATGTAGCCAAAGCTACTTATAATCAAAAATGTACATTTAGTTTAATATCCACAGATGTTATGGTTAGGTGAATAAATAAGCTAAATTTAAGACAAAGCATTGACCATATAATCTATGCTAAAGAATCCTTGGAGCAGAGTTAGACAGAGCTCGCCCACCAACAGCTCTGCCTTACCTGTATCCTTATAACTCTTTTCCAATGTCCTTTTCATCTGCACAGATCTTAAGCTAGGTACACACTTCCAATAATTATCGTTAGAAAACGAACGATTGCAACTGATCAACGATTATGCACGATTATATTTGAATGATCGTATTGTGCACAATTCTGTACATGCTGTAAAGGTATGATCGTTCAAATATAATCCCCCAATAGTGTACACACGCTAGATACAATCGTTTGAATGATTCAGGGAGTGACATGTAAAGGAGAAAGTGTACTGCAGAAACATGCACGATCACTGAATGACCGTACACACGACAGATAGCGAACGATCGTCGGCCAATCAGATCCACCGTGACCGTCGTTCATTTCCAACAACAGTCCTCATTTATTGGTCAGTCGTTGGTCACCTTTTTTGTGAACGATTTTCGGCCGATCAATCGTTCGTTTCCAACGATAATTATTGGAAGTGTGTATGCAGCAGTAGAATTGAAGGGGGATGAACACAGCAGGGTGCAGCTCCCTCATTCTGCCCCCTTCCTTCTCCATAGAGCAGAATGGAGTTATGTGTACAGCATTCATTAGTTCATCTGTCAGTCTTTTCTCACTGGAAAAGATACAATAATTGAAAATATGTATGCCGCTTTACCGCATGACCTTGTTATCCTAATCCTGATACGAGTTTCTGGATTTAAACGTTAACACAAAATGCTAAGTTAGCTGGGGGAAAAAAATTATCTCCATGCCATTTATATATTGTACAGGTAGTCCCAGGTTACATACGAGATAGGGACTGTAGGCTTGTTCTTAAGTTGAATTTGTATGTAAGTTGCAACAGGTACAATTATTTTAATAAATGCAATTAGGACAGATGTTTTCTCAACATATTATTAGGCAGTGTGGTGTCAGTTACTGTATAAAATCCTCACTGTGAGTTAATCACAAAGAAAGCACAAAAAATAACTTTATGGAGCCTAGACTTTCATTCATTTTTTGGAGCAAGGTGTGCTTTTTATATGCAAAAAGAAACAGCTGCAGAGTTTGTCTTTGTCATTAAAGAGTTACAAGAGCTTGCAGAAGAGCTCAGTCCTTAAAATCACCCACAACCTCAGCTGGGTTTAGCAAAAGATTATTAAATGCAATTAGGACAAATGTTTGTCTCAACATATTAGGCAGCATGGTGTCAGTTACTGTATAAAATCCTCACTGTGAGTTAATCACAAACAAAGCAAAAAAAAATCTTTATGGAGCCTAGACATTCATTACTGTCTGGAGCAACAGTTACAAGAGGTTGCAGAAAGAGCTCACCCCCTAAGATCACCCACAACCTCAGCTGTGTTTAGCAAAACATTTCTTCTTCAAGTCATGCAAACCACCCACCTCCCCCCATCAAGCCTCCATTCTGCACAGGAGCAAGCCCCGTTCGTTCGTATCTAAGAGGTGTCCTTATGTCGGATGTCCTTAACCCAGGGACTACCAGTACACTGCAAAAATTCTAGCAGATTGCATTACATATCCAAACAGTTCTTTACTGCCAGTATTGCTGAGATGCAGAGTCACTGTTGGAAAGGTGAAACAGGGTGAGCTGACCTGTTGAGTTAATGTTGGAAGAGGTGGCAGGGTGAGTCGATCTGTTTAATCACTGCTAGGTAAGGGAAATTTCTGAAACAATGCATTGAATGACTTCTTGTACAATTCATTTTTTAACAATGCCTGCAGGTACACAGGTAAGTGAGGACTTGGTTTAAAGATATTTAGTGCATGTTAAGATTAGTTTTGAAATGCCCATAGCCTGCACACAAATGTAACATAAACTTCATACAATCTTCTGAAAGAGGTGGTGAGACTGTTATAGGGGCATAGGGATTCTGGAAAAAAGTTAGCAAATAGGCTGGACACATGTGGCACATTGCTTGCAAATGACATGAAAAGCGATACGTTGCCTATATTCATTTAATTGTTGTTGTCATTGTTTTGTTGCAGGTACTTGCATTTCTATAGGCAGACCATGGATATGTTGACAGAGAGCCAGATTGTTCCTTCAGAGCAGGTTGCACAACCTGTAGTGTCCAAAGCCATCTCTAACCTGTGGCAAGACCTTAAGCTGGAGGGGGGTTTCAACAACTGGCAGAATGGTATCCCCCAAACTCAGAGTTCACACAGCTTTTGCGGGTTCCCATCTGACCTAGGCTACCCTGATAGGGGTGCGATAGACAACTCAGCGGGGAGCCAGGAGGCTTCAGGCTCCTTCCTGTCCTCCACCCCGGAAGAGGTAAATGAAAAGATCCAAACAATCAAAGAAATGTGAACCCTCACTTAATGACATTAATCACTGCTATACCTCTCCGAGGTTATAATGCCTTAGAATAAGCTCTTTGGAGGGTCCTGCTGTGGGTACCTGGCTTATACAGGATCTGTCCCATATAAAACAACAGTGGCACCTCAGTATAAGTCCGCTGTGGAATAAGTCCAACTTGGTATAAGTCCTGTTTGGACATGAAAATTTTTGTTTGGTATACAACTTTTGTGCTTGGAACTTGTATGGGTCAAATTGAGTCATAACACCGCGTGCTTCACATATTTACCTCTCTCGAGACAAAGCCACAATTGCACATGAGTCCGCTAGTTGCTACCATTCATTTAACAACCCGTGCTATACCTCTCTGTGAATTACATAAAATCTCCTCCCTTCTCAGCACCATCCTAGTAGGCACTCTACTCTTCTCAGTAAGGTAAAGGGAGGTTAAATTTTAATTTATTTCATCTGATTGCTTTTGTATTTATGTATTTCAGTATTAAGCAGTGTTTAAATTTTCTTTACAGCCCCATCAATGTATAATATGCCAATAACAATAGGATTTTTTTAATGGGAACGGATTTATCATTTTCCTTTTATTTCTTATGGGAAAAAAATAGTTTGGTATAAATCCTAGGATCTGGAATGGATTAAGGACTTATACCAAGATACCACTGTATCTAATTTTGGCCCTCTTTTTTGTTTTTGTTTCTGTGTTCATTTGTTTTTTTCATCATCGATTACAAAAACCTCCTGCTGCATGCAACTCGCCCCCTCTGACGTATTTCTCCCTCAGAGCTCAGCTCTTTTTCAGAGGGGAAACTTTTGGAGGAGTGTTGTGTCTGGCAGGAAGCTTTTGTACGTTTAAATCAAGTTGTATTGTTTGAATAAAAAAGGAGGGACTGTGCTAATTTGGCTTTTTTTCTGTGTGCATGTACCTGACATTGTTTGTTTTAATCACTATTGATTATAGCGATTGACACTCTTTTTTCATTTAAATACCTGATGGATCATTGGCTTTGCTTTGGGTGAAGACTAAACCCTCACATAGGAGACCTCATGCTGAAGTCTTGGGGGATGGTGGAATGTTTAGTCCAACAGCTTATAACTAAGATTTTAGTTTTAGGTGGACTTACCTTTGATCCTAAAACTTAAACTTACAGTAATTGTAAAATGGTGTAATATTTGCTCAACATACATCCTTACAGTATTTTGGTAGTGTAGTGCCATTAGAAAAAAATTAATCTCTGGATGCTTTCTATTTTCTGTCACCGCTAAGGTTCTGGTTGAAGATGCTTTTGAAGTTGCTTCAAGTTTTCTGGAATACACTGCAATTCAGACCTCCTCCAGTTCCAGGTATAGAGCCACATATACATAATACACATGCCTTTTAAAGTCCACTTTGCAAATGTATGATTTAGGCAGCTGGTCATTGGAGAATAGGACAGGTGATGTCCCTTCTGCAATAACAATTCTTACCTGCCTGATCACCACCCAGCCTGTCAAATTTTACTGGGAATCTCCTAACACTGTCCCAAAATATATATTCTGAAAGCAGAGACCCTGTAGAATAGAATGATTGTAGTGGCATTTTTTATGTCACACAATGTTTGCACTACGGTTTATGAAAATTAAATTTTATAACTGGTGTAAGTACCGCTCACTGCCACCAACTGTCAAATCTGCAGGTGCTGGTACTTTAAGGGCTAGTGCTGTGGTAAGGGTGACCGAGCAGCTTACAAGGTGTCAGCTCCTGGGAGCTACTCCTGAACCTACCCTTAAGACCTTTATAATATAATTTATAATATGAAACCCTGTGTTTAATGATAATATATTGAGTACAGAAACAAATCCTTTGTGATTTGTAAATCTGTTTTATATCTGAAGGTCCTGCAAGTAACAGCACCTAATGTGCAAGCTAAAAACACTTGAGATGCCAGTCTGGTCTGCAGGAGAAATGGGCAGACCAAGAGCAGCATGCACGACACATTGACATTGACAACACTTCTGGTAATTGATAGGTGGTGGGTTAGCATTGTCATCCTGTAAAAGGAAGTGCTGTCACTATCTGAATCACACCAAGGATGATGCAGATACATGCAGATTGCAGAAACACAGTAGCCTTCTAGAAATCACCCCTCTGATTGCTTTGCATTAATAAAAGTTAAAATCTGATTGTTGTTATGGTATATTTCATTTGTTAATCTCCCTTAGCACCTGTCTAACTTTTTGCTTTTTTCAAAGCTCATTATCTGAACCAATCCTGTGGGACAGCCCTCAAGGAAACCTCTATCTGTACCAGCAAGTGTATGACTTTCTGAGGTCCAGGCTGTCCTCCTACATTCAGGTATAAAAATCACTGTATTTTTTATAGTCCTTTGCAGGTAAAGTGTAATGTTGTTTGGTCAATTTTATATTTAACATTGATTCCAATGTTTTATTTTTAAAGATTTTATTTTTATGTATTTATTGTACTCTTGTCTTTACGAGTAAAGACTGTCCTCCCATCCTAAAAAAAATACTGTTCTTATATTATTTTTAGCTCAGTGTTGCTGATGGACCATGTCAATTCTATGGAGTACACTTATACATTTTGCGTCTATGGATTCGATCCTATTTTTAAATGTAGGCTATTGCTGGCTGGCCAACTTTTATGATTATTGTAAAGCCCCGGAACTTGGAACATAGTATTGTCACCAAAATTACTTGACCGTGGGAATAGGTAGTCAGGAAACAGGTGCAAAGAAGCAAAAAAGAACTTTTATATGGCAATTAAAGGGGTAATTAGTACTCCATTTGTATCCCAAAAGGTTTTTTCACACTTTCATACATTTTACTGATTGAAAACCTATTGCATTAAATTGGGCGACAGTTGTAGAACAAAGTAATACAATATTTTACACATCTTACAATGGTAATGTTACTATTAATTTACATTGTATTATTTTGTACTACAATATTCACCCAGCCCATTATAATTGAATAAGCTTCCACTTAGTAGAATGTATGAATGTTTGAAAGTGTCATGTAAGACAAAAACTTATTGGGATGCTAATGAAGGACATTTAGATTCTAATTACCCTATAGCTCCCATGACCATGAACCCCTCAGCAATTTGGTGACAATACTATGTTCAGGGGCTTTGAAATTAACATAAAAAGAGGGAAAGGTAAACTTAACAAGGAAAACAAATAAAATGGAATAAATAGGACAAAAAATATAAATAGAGCCCTATGTGTGTTTGCATGGCCACCTGTAGTTTTTTTCAGTGGTGCATTTCACAAAATGACAGCATAGGACCCCAGTTGGGAGATGGTAATAAAGTGTTCTCACACCATAGCAGGAAGTGCCTGAATAAAGACCTTCAATGCAGGATCACCAGGTATCATAATGAAAGCTCCAAAATGACAAATGTCGAAAACATCTTTTGAAATTTCAATAGTATGTTACAGCCTGATTTGAGATTTTGCTGATTGCTTTTTGAGCTGCTTTTAACTCTTGCTCTCTTTATCTGTATTCAAACTTAAAAAATAACATTACCCATTGATAAGCCACCCAATTCGCTGTGTCATCCTGAAAAGATGCTTCTCCAAGCTATGTTATAGCTTAACATCCCCCAGTCAGGAAAGTTAATCAGCTGACTTGGAAATGATCCACTTCCGTTGCACAAGACTAGCAGAGAGAAACTTTTATCTTTGTACAAGTGACTTCTTCTGATTTATGAATTAAGGACTCTGTAATACAAAGTACAAATACACTTCATATAAAGTTTAAAAAAAAGTCCCTTCAAAAGAAAAAATGCCTTCTAGGTAGATTCTGGGTAGATTATGATGTTACTTTGAATGTTCCAGGTGTTGCACCTGCGAAGTCCTTTACATATCCCATATTGAATGAGAGAATGGGCCTGCAAACCTCCAGGGGAACCAGTCCTTATGCAGAGGGATATTATTATGTCTTTTCGGCAGTCAATGGTGAAGTCATCTATGATCCTATGCTGACCAAAATCAAAAAAGTTTAAGGGGCATTTCACATCTACGCACTGAGAAGTTTTAACAGTTTCCCACTCCATTCAACACTTTAAAGAAAAATACAAAATGTGAGGTCCCATTTAGACTTCTGCATTGTATTAAGACAGGAATCAAACATATTTGTGTCATGTAGTGCTTTTTTAAAAAAATTTTTTTATTCAAGGTTGTACAATTATACAACGGTATACATAACAAAGTTACAGAAGTATGCAGAAACACAATGTTTAAACATTCCATTAAGAATTCAGTGTTTACAGTAAATCCAAAATCAGTTACCAGTTCGTAATATCTGTCCTTTTATAGGGTGAGATTGAATCTCTATGAATGATACCCATATCTCAAAAAATTTTATCCAAGAAGGCCTAAGCAATCTAAGCAATTTTAAATACATGGTCCAGCTTTTCTTCAAAAACCTGTAATGTAGGTCTGGATCCAACCATTAATGCAGTATTGTTTTTTTAGCCACTAGCTAGAGATAGAGATAAGAGATAATGGATAACAAAGCATTGCTTCCCCTAGTTATTCATGCTCTCTATTAAGAGTACATAATTAACCAAAAAGGGGGTAACTGAACGCCAGAACAGTTGGACAGTTCCAGCTCATGTATACATTTAGGACACTTAGAAGAGGGGTTATAACCCATAAGCTATGGACGGTGCAGGGAAATATATACCCTGTGAAACACCCTAGGGGTCATCTACCTATACATAGCTGATGGCAGGACTGTCAATACCCTGAAAAAGGCTGTGAGAATATCCATTTTCGTGCATGAACGTTCGTCGTTCGTTTTCCAACGATAATAATTGGAAGTGTGTACGTAGCTTTATTCATGCTCTCTATAAATCAATTGTACCTAGGATTGCCCACTCAGGGGTTAAGAGTACATAATTAACTAAAAAGGGGGTAACTGAACGCCAGAACAGTTGGACAGTTCCAAAAGGCATGATGTATATCTGCCTGCTCATGTATACATTTAGGACACTTAGAAGAGGGGTTATAACCCATAAGTTATGCACGGTGCAGGGAAATATACCCTGTGAAACACCCTAGGGGTCATCTACCTATACATAGCTGATGGCAGGACTGTCAATACCCTGAAAAAGGCTGTGAGAATATCCATTTCTGATTTAGTAGGTAAGTGGTCCGACTATTTAACAAGGCCTTTTCTCCTGATAAAGTCATCTATTTTGAAGTGCTTTGTAATTGAGAATGACATATCATAGGTTGTAGTGCGCTACACTAAAAAAAGGGCTGTGCAGATTTTTCAAAATTGATAAGCTGTTTTACTGCAGTGGAAGGTAACTCGTGCAGTAATTCACCAAATGGCACTGAACAGATCTGAGCTTAAGGAGTTATAGTTTAGCGGTCAGACTCACCCTAGCTAGCGACAGTTTCTTTTATTTTATTTTTTTTAATGTTTATGTGCAACCTGTGTATAATGCATGTTTGCTTTTTCAGACATCTGCCCCACAGTTTGATTATGAGATGGCACGCCTAAGATGTACCGAAACTTTTGACGATGAAGACGACCTGTGATTATTTAAAGAACTGCGCTGAGAGGCGTCTATTCAGGAAAAAGCATCATCAAAACAGCCAGTATCTTGCTAAATGTGATAAGCCCATTGATTCTTAAAATGGGGTTTAATTGGGTTAGTCCTTGTTCAGAATAGCAGTCTGCTGAACACAGCTAGCGGTCTATTTTGGCTTTTTTAAGGCCTGCTGACTATACATCTATGACTGTATCCAGGTCAGTGTGGTTTAGCTTTCCAACATTCTTAAAGACTACAAGAACATAGGATTTGAGGTATTCTATTCCATTCCATGTATTCACATGTTTCAACTTAACAGGTTGTTTTATGTCAAAGTGCCTTAGCGACCTCAAACGGTTCAAGAACACAGCCACTATTTCCACCAACCAAAAAGTTAAATTATTCAGCACCTTCTGTCATGGTAGCAATGGTTGCCACAAAGACAACTAGGATAAATCTTCTGTATGGAGACACAAGGTAATAAAAATAAGAGGGTTCTAACCTGTCCACCAGCCAAATTTTGGCTATACATACAGCCGCAGCGACTTTGTATGTGTCTCTGACCATCCCTCAGTCTTGTCTCATGTTATTTATTCACAAAATGTAGCAGAAAGTTTTAAAACTTTTGTGGTTGACAGATATATATAATATATATATTTATAAAACTATAAGCAGATGTTTTATTGTATTTATACAATGCGTATTTAAAATGGTATTTAAAATTCCTTCTTCAACTGTGATTTTATGAAGAGGGAAGAGGGACATTTTTGAGCTGCTGTGCAGAACTTTTTTTTTTTCTATGTTCTATTAAAATGTTCATCCTTTGGACATTTGGCTTCATTGTATTTTATTCTTTGTGAGTCTGCATGAATAAATAGCTGAAATGGGACAATGAAAAAAAACTTCACATTTTATTATTTATATTGTATTTCTTTTGCCTACGATGTAATGATTAGGGATGAGCGCGCAAATTTATTAAATTTGGTATTGCAGCGAATTTGGCCCTTCTCGCTTACCATACATGTAGGCGAGAACAGCCTTTGTACATTCAGCCGGCGGGACTGAATTTTTGGGACCTGCAAGACCAATCAGGGGAGAGGTCAGAATGAGGCTTGCCCTCATTCCGACCTGTAGTGCCCGGGGATCGCTCATTGACAGGAGGGTTCCCACAGCTGCATTTATGAATGCAGCCTTGGTAATCCTCCTATAGTGAATCCTGGATTTCAGATAATCCCTAGTAATGATGCCATCAGTCTGCTGCAGACAAAAAGAAACATTTTCTCAGTTTCCTTCCCCCCAGTTCCAGCCTAAAATTGTAGTATCCCACAAGGAGAAAGGTAAAGTGGTTACCTATAAGAACAGTCTAATGGAACTGTTTTAACAAGGCCATGTCTGAGTTGGCATCACAGTCCAGGACAGGCATGAGCAAACTACGGCCCTCTGGGCTTTTTAATCCGGCCCATCAAATATTGGTACAAAAGTGTCCACTGGCTAAAAAGGGTGACCAACAACATTGTTCCGATTGAAATGGAATGTAATTTGAATGTATGTTTTTTTTTTACTTTTAGTTAACAGCTTTTACACATAGTTTATATAAGTTCATACAAACACTCTCCATTCATCTGATACTGGCCTGGCTCATCTGTCAAATTTTAAAACTCATTCTGGCCCCTGAGCCACCAAGTTTGCCCACCTCTGGTCTAGGAGGTAAATGGTGCCGTCCTTTTTTGAGAGGAAAACAGATGAAGGCAATATCAGTGAGTATACTGTGATCTGTCTATGTAGTAATAAATACCAGGAAGTGTTATACTAGTACATTTTTTTAGGATGCCAAAATATCATGACAAAAGATAAATAAGTCCGCTCTAAGCAATCTTCACCTTTTTGCCTGCTATGTGCCTCTCCGCCTTGCCAATGTGGTGGAACATGTACCTAGAAGGACACACATTAAGCATATATGTTGCCAAATTCTTCTTTTGAGCTAAAGTCACTGACCTAGTATAAGTATGCTTGCACGGGGAATCTATTCAGTTGTTTGTACAGGTTTTCTTTAATGGGTACCGTGGCTGTAGCAATTGGCAGTCATTTAGCAAGCTTCAGCAATGTCTGATGTTAAGCTACTGCAATTAGGCATTGCTAGATTTGGGGACATTTGAAGGTTTTCGAGAAAGGATGGTAAAGTATGTTCAAAGGTTTCAGAATGTTTGCCTAACTAATGCTGTACAGACAAGTCAAGAATAATTAAGAACTTCATGTATTCAAAAATCTTCACATTTAGGGCATTATTAAAAAAAAAACAATGGGTCTGATTTATTGAAGCTCCGCAAGACAGAAGAAAATAGATTATTATGGGTGAACCCTGGTAATCTAGCAAACCTGGAATGGATCTGGTCTAGAATTATAATGATTTGTCACGTAATTGCAAATGCTTTTAAAGAGATCCATTTCAGGTGTGCTGGATCACAAGGTTCAGCCATGATGGTCTATCTTCTTCAGTCTTAGAGAGCTTTAATAAATCCGGCCCTTTGTGTCCATACAGATTTAAGTGGTATGTTAATGTGTATTATTTAGACCCTTTTTTTTCCCAATACACAACTTTTTTGTATGTTGTATTAGTGCCTTGAGGTGTCATGCAAAACTAATTTCATGGCAACTTTCATGGTTGTTTTAATATATCCCCCACGAAAACTCAATTATGGCTAAACTTTTTATTTGGTGAAATATAAGATTAATTAGTCTTGTGGCTCACAGGTTTCACATTGCCCAGGTGGGTGATCATTTATTCCCAAAACTCCCATAAGCAATACTAATTTCTCTACGACTGCCCACTACATGAGTGGCATGAGGACCTTTTTGTGTAGTATACCCTGCAGACAAAACGTTGAAGTTTTTTTTTTTTTTTTTTCTTTTTTTTAGGGTTTAGCTATACTTTAAGTCGAGCCAATAAAATTAAGAATTTGCATACTTATACTAACATTTTTTTTTAAAAAAGGCACACAGTGTTTTTTCATTGAATATATAACAATATTTTGGGTAGGTACAGACCTAGATAAGGCGATCCCATGCAGTTTCCAATCGCTGTCATCTTGTAAGACTCTCACCACATTGCTGGTTTTTAAAGAGGAATCTAGCTGCCACAGAGGGATCGATTCCCATACATGAGAAAGCGGTAAACGTACCAAATACAGTCTGGAGTTTGACTTTATACAACGGTTGTCTCCAAAACAGCGATATCAATAAAGATAATAAAAAAGTAATATCAAAATAAAAATAAATCCCGTTTACTTTTTTTTTTAGTTAAAAGCTTGACAAGTGATGAGCACCATTTCTGGAGACAATACAGCTAGAATCCAGGGATTTAACAAGTCCAGTTCTTAAGACAGGGCAAAAACATTTTCATGAAGTTTTGATGGATCGTGCTTGTCTCTGTGATCCCAGTCCTGGGTTCTGCAAGGACTTCCACAATGCATGTCTTGTGTTTGCTGGATTGTTTTAATTTCTTCTTTGAAGTTCGAAACTGTTGGAAATTGAGCTTTCAAGCTTTATGAACTAGTTAGCCAGTAGGGAAGTAGTTTTGGGTTTAGTAATTAAGAGGATCTATTAGAGAGGAGTATGGTTCTGCCATTACTGACTTCTATGATGCATCATTATCCCTATTTTATTGTTAGTAAGCTACTGCCCCTGAAAAGTCATGTGTATTTCCAGTGTCCATCACCGGATACATACCTGCTGGTCCCAGATCAGTGGGTAAAGCAAGGATGAAGATGATTTTTTTCTATGAATTTTTAGAACATGAACTTGCTAAAGTGAGCAGGTAAAAGCAACCTCCATATTTTTGCCTTGATGGGTTTATTAACTTACAGTGGAACCAAAAGTAATAATTAAGATCAAGTTCAAAAAAATACTGAAATGAAAATAGGCAAAGTGAGGAGACCTTAGATATAAAAAGTTACCAAAGCTTTTCCTTAAAATTACAAGCCTCATTATCCAAAATAAAAAGAAAAGTTTTGGTAACAGAATAACAGTGTTTTTCAATCAGGAATCTACCGAACTCGAAGTTTCCCCTAGAGCAGCATTTTTCAACCTTTTTACCATGGGGGAACCTTGGAAGATATGCTGAGCTCATGGTACATCAGCTTTATGATCAATGGGAAGAATGCCTTTTTCATAGTTGGCCGGTAGGAAGAATGTCAGATACCAAAATAGATCACTGGTGTCAATGGTAAATGACCTGGGAGGGACAATTTGCTTACCGAATCCCTAGCAACCTCTGGAGGAACCCTAGAATTCCACAGAACCCTTGTTGAGAATCTCTACCATAGAGGTTGCTGGGGGTTTCTTGAGCAATGAGCAATTTATGTCTCTCAGTTCTGTTTACGTGACACAAATGATCTTTTAAGCTATCTGTAGGCTTTACATATTTCCCACCGACCAGCAATGTAAGAGACATTCTTCCCACTGATCACCACACTAATGTACTGTGAGCTGTGGATATAGGTAATATAGAAGGGGTTCCCTGAATCCTGAAAGTTATTTCAAGGGTTCCCTCACACTAAAAATGGTGTTCATTTATTAAAAAATTGGCACTCAGAATTAGTCTCTCTTTTTTTTACCAGCTAGAACAAGCAAATAGTTCATTTGATTTGAAGTTTCAGCTGGTGTAGAGTGTCATTTGGAATGGAGGAATATTATATATACAATAAACAAATAACAGTGTTATTACAATGATTGCATATACAGTATAAGTTAAACATTTTCTTTAAACAGTCTGGAACTTTATTTTTATGACATTTTGCAGACTGTGGCTGGAACGTACAGCCACCAGGCACTGTCTTTGACCTGTAGAACACACTGTACACTGTCAGTGCTTTGTCTCTGTGTAACTGTTTAAGTCACTGTTCTCATGAGTAACAAAAGGTGATTCTCTGGGCTTAGGACAGAATGGGATATATCGGAGCCAGGAGCATGTGCAGAATTTTGTGCCAATGCCAAAGGGAAGGTCGTAGACCTCACTAACATCACAACAGTATGTGTCTGTCTCTTCATTGACCTCTTTCCAAGCGATGATTCCTCGCTCTTCCTTGGTACCTGTACAGTCAGGGGAAAATAAAAGATTTTGTGAGTTATACCAGTTAAAAAGGACAATCAGATTTCAAAGAATTTTTTACAAAAATAGGGGATAGGTATTTATCAAATACAAATTACTCCAAATTATGTCCCACTTCTTAGATCATACAGTATGAAAGAAGAAAAATAAAAAAATTAAAATGAAACAAGTGTTTACAGAACACTTGTAAAACATAATATAAATTTATGAAACATTTACCATTATATATTATCACTATAACAAAAAAGCAATGCAAATATCAAAAATGATTACAACATTCAGTTTCTAAAAAGGTTCATTCACAAAAGACAAAATTAGATTCATAATCCTAATTAGAAGAGGAATGACTACACAGTTACACATTTCGTGAATATCACAGGCCCCAATCAGCCATTAAATCATAGCACATTGCTCATAGATTACTGTGAACAATAATAAATACAATCAACATATTATTAGTGTTCACATTGTCATCTATGATTTATAAAGCATTGCTCAATGATACAAGGGCTGGCTGGAGTGTGAAGAATTAAACATTGAACACCCCCTTTTTAAAAAACTAAAATATCTAATTTATCCACAATATCTAGAATATCCAAAAATTAACATGTAAAAAAGGAAGGTAAAGTGAGTTGATGGCATGA
Organism: Pyxicephalus adspersus; assembly: GCF_032062135.1. Taxonomy (NCBI): domain Eukaryota; kingdom Metazoa; phylum Chordata; class Amphibia; order Anura; family Pyxicephalidae; genus Pyxicephalus; species Pyxicephalus adspersus. The sequence continues at coordinate 28,330,350 of NC_092859.1, forward strand.
GGGCCCCAGAATCTCCTCAACCAACAGGGAGCTCTACAAGGACCCAAGTCAATTCTGCATAGGGCCCCACTGTTATCTACATCTGCCACAGGTCCAACCAAAGGTGATTTTTTAGTTTACTATGGGTCTAGAAGAGGAAACCAACACCCAACAGTTCTGGACTTCACCAGCCATTTATACAAGGAGGTGTCAGGCAGAGTTGTGAATGCCAGCCAGGTGATACCAAACCTGGAGTCTCGAATATTAACCAGTGGTTGATTTAGCTCACCATACCATCTTTTTTTATTTTAATTAGTTTTAGGTGGACTGACTATTTCATGCAAAAACAGGTCTTCCATAGTACTAAACCTTTGTTACCTGGTATGGTGTTGTCCAGAATGAAGCCCAGGGTACCTCCGACAAACATTCCTGTAGTTAGAAGCACCAGGATCACTTGGTCTAGTCCACTGATCCCTGAAAAAAGAAAGAAGTAGTTTTGCATTTGTGATGCATATCAGGGCTGTGAGTTACAGGAAAGCAGTATTGAAGGACAGCCTAAAAAAAGATTACCACTGCTGACCCTTTCCTGAAAATATGGTCTATCATGCTGTTTCATTGGCTTGAATACTTTCTGAGATAAAAGTTGAACCTAATGTTCAAATCAAGAACTGTGATTCCCCTGTGTGTGCATACTGAAGATTGGATGACAGCCAGGCAACCAAGGCAAGTCTATTATGTTATTTTTATCTATTTATGATGAGATTTTTGACTTGCTGTTTCATATTTTGACTGTTGCAGTTCACTTTTCTACATACACCCCCCCCCCCGTGGTCATAACAGGATTCTCAGTCATTCTATGAAATAAGAGAAATGGACACAAGCAGTCTCTCTTCCTTACCAGTTTCTAAAAGTGTTGTGTTTTTGTTCACCCAGTTTGGAATGGTCAGGCCACAAAATATGGAAAATCCAGCTATAAATATATTTCTGGAGGAGTTCATGTCCGCAAACTGTAAAAAACAAGAAAAGTGAAAACAGAACACATGTAAAGTATTGTGTTTGAAGCAAATGATAAAGCAGCACAAAAGGCCAATCAATGGGCTGCAGTGCAAGATGTGTCCTATAGGTGGCGCAAAGAGAGATGACCTCACCAGCCTGCTATTGCTCTATTCACTGTCCAGTTATAGGTTGAGGTAGGTAAAAGACCTGTAAGTGCAACTGAACTGAACTATAGTAAAATCAGGTCTCATGCCAGACAGCACTGTTTTTTTGTGATACGACTGTAATCACAGCACAGAATGGGCAGAAGTGCTGGTATACCAGCTTTAATATACACAGTATTTACCTGCAAATTTGACATCCCAACTGCTGCGATTACTCCGAACATCACTAGGAACATCCCACCAATTACTGGGGTTGGGATGGTGGCAAACACAGCACCGATTTTACCGAACATGCCCAACAGGACCATCACTATCCCTCCGAAAATAATGACCATCCGACTTCCAACCTGAAAGCAGAGATTGACATTCTAGTGAGAGTCCCAGAGAAGTAGCACATAGAAGGCGTGAAGGTCACAAGGTGAGCCATTACTAAGTCTGACCTTCCAAGCTCACTTGACCAACTTGAGTTGGTCATGTGAGCTTGGAAACTTGACCATATTAATGGAAATCTGGGTGCAGGTGACACCAAAGATTTCCTAATTGGATTTTTCTCCATTTATCTACAAAAATAAAGTGTAGGGTAAGCCAAAATATTTTTTTTAGTTTTCAGTAGAAGTAGAAAAGCATTACAGGTTGTTGCATATTGAATACAGTCAGAGGTTTTGTCAGAACAATTTCTTTCTTCCTTCACTTTCAGTCCTGCTGACAACAGATTCACCAGATGGGAATTAAAAGAAAATCTAAAAGGTTGTGACCATTATGCTCATAGATCTTCTGTTTAGCAGGTTACAGCATCCCCAGCGTCTCTTTAGTCATATGCATTTAGTCCATCTCTGCATCCCCGGCACACTGGAAATTAGAAAGTTTGTCCTGCAGCCAATGAACGGATTAGTTCCTGGTCATAGTCCTGTCCTACTATTGGCTGCTAGTCTTCTGTAAGCTTCTCTAGTTTCAGGTTCTGGTTGCTTGATTTTCAACAAGTTACTTGCTATTCTCCCCAGCGTTCTATCAATTCTGCTCTTCTGGATTTTTAACCTTGGCTAGACCTCACCTTTGCCTTGATTGCCACCTGCCCGTAACAAGTACAAAGGAATACTTAAGAATCTGCCATTGACTCTAGCCTTTACCTAATCTATTAGAAAAAGTATTTTATTTGTGTCTGTATTAAAATTGAAAAGTTTTCCTCACTGCCTGTGTGCTAAAACTTTGTTGGCTGGTCAGAAAGTCATTCAGCCAGCACCAAAAACAAATGTTTTAGCTTAATATACACTTCACACCAACATTTTTTTTACAAAGTTTGGCCCAGATGGAGACACAGGGTTATGGTAATTCCCGAAGGCTCCAACCTTTGCCAACTTTGCCGGAAAAAAAAAAAAATTACAAATTTTGTCTGGAGCAAATCTGGAGTCTCATAAAAATAATCTTTGTTTTTTTATTACATCTCCAAACTGTGTTTATTTATTGGCTGACATGACTGGTATGTAAACAATGACACCTTGTACACATACCCTTGTGATTCCCAGAGCTCCAACGTTCTCACTGTACGATGTGGTGCCATTGCCGGTGCCCCACGCCCCAGCCAGTAGACAACCAATGCCTTCTATACCAATTCCTCTGTTTATGGCATGCTTGGGAGGAGGAGGTGCCCCCGAAAGACGAGCACAAGCATGGTAGTCTCCCACCGACTCCACCATGGATGAGACAACTCCAGCCAAGATACCGAACACTCCTTCCACACTGACAGTCGGTATTCCCCACTGGCCTGCAATACACAAAATGGCCTTAGACAAAATTGTTGGGTAGAAAAATGGTACCCGGAATCTTGAAAGTCCATTGAGGCTTGTACTAAATTAGTCTTAGGTGAAATGTATTATTGAGGTTTGGATACAGAAACATAATTATAGCCATTAGTCATGGGACTTCAGTATCTTAAAATATATCTAAAACCATAATTCTGTTGAGGCTAATGTTTCACAACCTTATCAACCATGCAAACACCTGCTAAAACAAATGCATTGGGGGCATGTAGAGAAAATGCCCCCTACAATGACAGACGGTGAAAAGACTACCCCCTACAGCAGTGGTCAGAATGCCATCCATTGCCAAGTATGTATGATGGATGAATGATCAGATGTGAGTTCAATCAGTCATAGCTCAAGAAACCCCTAGCAGCATTTTGGAGGACTTCTAGGGTTCCATGTAACCCTGGTTGAGAATGGCCGCTATATGTTTACAAAGATCTTATTCATGAATGTTATTGTAATTGTGGGCCATGCAATACAGATTTGTCAAACAATCCCATAAAAAATGCAACAAAACTGAATGTGTTAGAAAACAGATGTGCTAAACAGAAGTGATGATATGGAAGTAGTGGGCAATACATAAAGGTAAGGAAGACAAGTGCTGTGCTATGGGGCCTTGAGCCAAGGCAGGGGGCCTTGAAAAGCTGATATTAATATTGTTATTGTTACCAGCAATAAAAATTCTGTCCCCATTTCTTTTAATGTCAGTATTTTGCAGGCTGGTGAGATGTATTGTGGATTAATTGCCAAATATTAACACCCCCCTGCCTCGCCCATTATAGTTCTGGGACGGGATGTGGGTCCAGATCACTGCTGGCTGGAATATAAAAAACATGTTGGAAACAAATAGGGGACCTAGGACATTTGTAGTGCAAATTTGCCTATTTCAGATCTCTAACCCAATGCCACAGCTCATTTTAAGTAAGATGGTATGCAAGGGGCTCTATCCAAAATTTTTCTTTGGTGTCCAGTAATTAGTAATTTCTACCTGTGCAGGTGTGGGCAGGATATAAAGAGTCTATGACACAAGGTGTAGCATCATTTGTGTGTACACATCGTATCCAATGCACGTTAAAGGCAGATATGTGTCAGTATATTGCATATGTTCAAAAACAGTTACATTCATGAGATGCCCAAAGGGGAAACAAGGAAAGATAGTTCAGGAACTGATATATATATATATATATTTGATATTACTATGTATATTGTATAACATAGGGCAATGTACTTCTATGTGTTTATATGATACATTTAACATAAATGTGCTTCTTTTAGAATTTAACAAACACAGCAACTTTTACTTGTCATCATTTAAACATTAGAGAGTTGAAGCTTAGATTATTTTTCTTTTTATAAGATAGTAAATGTTGTAAATGCTGCCGTATGTGGGAGCACTCCTAAGAACGGAATGTACTTTTGTGTTATTTTGACTGTTATTTGGCCCAGAAATAAGTAATAAGTATTTGATATCAAAATGCATGTAAAAGTGCAAAGAGTACAGAACTATATTAGCATGTATTTCAATCTCATTGGGATGGTTCAGGGATCTATGTTTTATTTGCATGGATATTTAGGACATACTGTTTAAATTTTAGATTGCTTTTAGATTATTAACAATAAAAAGTTATGTTTTAACATGCTACTTGCATCTAAAAAAAATCTCTATTCTTCTATACGGTGTTGTGTAGGGGATCAAAGTACATATCAGTTAATATATCACATAATTGTGGTATCTCTACTTTCCTCTTTCCAAAACAAACTTGTGTATATATGGATATACAGCGAACCATGCTAGAAAACGTCTTACTTTCTAATAAATAGATTGGTGGAAAATGTATGCAATGTTATTGCACGGTGGGAAAATGACAAAGGGGATTTAAAAAATAGAGCAACCTAACATATTTTTTTTTTTTTGCCAAGTTGTACATAGTTTACAGTGGGCTAAAGAACAAAGAGAAAGGCAAAATGACTAAAATGTACATGCTAATACGTCCAACTGTCCCCTTTCAAGCTTATGGAAATCTAAAATCTGAATGTAATAAATCAGTTGTGGGTGGGGCAATCAGTGGGACCCCGGTCAGAACGGACTTTGGGTCCCCCAGCCCCCACGTCATTCCTGCCTCTTCAGGACTGTCAATTCATCCTACCTGTCCAGGTGTCCTACTTGTGGCTCTACTAAAGTTTCATAGAGTGGCAGCAAAGCACAGGAAAACGGGAGTTCCTGTGCTTGTTTGCATTGTCTTGTTCCCCTGTAAGCGTGGCTGTGTGAAAGATCCTCTTGCAAGGTGATCCATTGCAGTAGATCACTAAATAACAGTGGAAGACAACTGTACAGGTACTAGATTTTTCTTTTTAATCAGGTGATCATATACAAATCTAATGTCTGTACTCAGCCTTAGTAGACATAAAGACCTATGGCTGGGAAGATACCAGTAAGCAGGTTGTCAGTAGGTTTATGCAATAATGATATTGGTGTTACCTGGATAAGGGAAGCGGAACCACGGGGCCCGAGAAAGTACATTCCCTTTAACATCTGTGCGAGCTAAATATCCATATGCTTGAGGGTTGGATGGAAAGACATTAGTAATGGTCAGGATATAACAGATCAGCCAAGAGATGGAGATGCCAAACAGGACCTATGCAAAAGAAACCAAAGATGAGAGTCACTGGATTAATAATTACTTAATCTTTGCCTAATATACAATAAGGAAATGCATATTAAAATTACCTAATAATTACTTTTTTAAATGATCACCTAGGGGTCTATTTATAAAGCTTTTTGTAAATCTATTATTCACTGAAACATTCCCTGGTGTTTCAATGGCAATAAATGATTCTCCACCAGGGAATGTGTCAGATTTATTTTTATAAATAAACCCCATACTGTAACATTTACCATACAAATACAAGCTGATCTACTATAAATGGGGCATATATTTTACAATCCAACTGTAAAATAACCCTAATATCATGTGAAGGACACTTCTAAACACTTTGTAGGCAATTAGAATGCAGAATGTGTTTAGTAAATCTAAAGCGGACCATTTTCACAATGTGAGTGCGTATTCCTATTCTATTTGTATTCATTATGGCAAGCACTTACACTGCATGGCTGTTGGTAGATAAAAAAAAAAGAGATTGATCAATCACATGTGTAGTCAGCTTAACCAGTCTTGCCTTGACATTTTATGTCCCCAACAAATGAAAGAGAGAACTTATTAAACATTACAGATAGGCTTTTATCTGGGCTGTGACTAATGGGATTTTTTTCACAATGCATGGTTGGTCTGCACATCCCCACGTCTTGTCAATTAGTGGCTGCTGTTCATTTTTTTATATTCTTTCCCCACTTTAGTTTCTATATGTGACAGTACAGTAGAAGAAACATGTCAGTGAATGATCAAAGTCACATTTACCCAACTGAAATCTGCTAAATTGCAACACTTGGATAAAGGAAGTAAAGAATGTTGCTGGCCTTGTGACTTCTCAACATCAACACAATAAATACTTTGCAAAGTAAACCTGTACTGACAGAAATAAGAAGATGGCCAACTCTAATCCTCTTCCAGCAATAATGGTTACCTGTACTAAGGCTACATACACACGTGCAATGGTTCTCATCTGATAATCGGCTCAGGGCTGATATCGGACGAGAATCTTGAGTGTGTACAGTGCTCATCATCCATCATCTGAACGACCGCCATGGCGAATCCACGGACGATGGACGACGAACGACGAACGATCGTAATGGAAGTGGAGAGAGCAAAGCGGGGTGCCACACTGCCGTTCTCCCCCTCCGCTCTGCATACTGTATGTACATCACTCGTTCATGCATCAAGCAGTTGTTTGTCATTGAAAAGGATCGTTCCAACGACAAATATTTCACATGTGTACATAGCCTAATAGGGAGGTGGAATATTTTCAATGGAGACACAGACTGGAGCGGGAACTTTTAAGGAGTTCTATTTCTAGTCAGAAAATATTTTTTCTTTAGAGAAATTTTAAATTTTAAACTTCATTCATCCAGAGGACATTAGCATGCTGTGTAAAGCGGTTGTGGAGTTGATATTACCGGGAAGATCTGGAAGATGTAGGTCTTGGAGTACTGCCACTTTCTGTTACTTTTAGAGTAATAAGGAATAGGCAATGGGATATTCCTCAGGTACTGTGAGAACAATACTATGAAGAAGGCAGTCCTGAAAAACAGAAGGAAACAGTGAGGTACAGAGCTTCAGAAATAAACATTTCAAGGCTGAATGTGATAAATCTTTTTCCTAAAAGAAATGAAAGCTTCATGAAGTCCGAAGGTATACTAACAACCTTGTGTTTTTGCATGGAGTGTACATATGACTGTGTGGTCCAATAGGTACCAGCATTAGACCCAGTGTAATCAGTAATTACCCTGGCCTGGTCAGACCCGTTCCCTTCCCTTCTGCGCAGGATGTGTGAGAAAGCCTGTGATGAGGGCTGTGTATTACCCCAGCATTCATTGGGAGAAAAAAAGGCATTTTAAGGCACATCCAAACAAAAATCAGTCTCAAATTGAAAAATGCAGCCTACAGGATAATAAAGATATAAGAAGAAGATTAAATATTTTTGAATTTTATATATACAAGCCTTACATTAGAGTTCCCCCTATAAATCTTTGGTTGCATATCCAGTCCTGGAATTTAGGCATATGACATACAAATCAAATCACCATCTAAATACTGTGGGTGCATCTTTTATACTCCGACTGGTTTCTGGCAGTCACCCCGGCTGTCATTTTTACAGCCAAGACATAGCTGTGCTCCGTGTAAATTGCAGGACCAGTGTCAGAGTGGATTACAAATGTTTACATGCCCATGTACATCTAGTCCAGGGGTAAGCAAACTCCCGCCTTTAGGCCAGATACGGCCTAGCCAGTAGTTCGTCCCGGCCTAACGCCCCCCTGGTCTAATCCCGGCCGGCAACCCGCAACTTTTGAGCCTCTATGTTATGCCTCCCTTCCCTATTTACCACGGCCGGCATTAACACTTCTGCTGCTGGGGTAAGGGGACACTCCCTCCCCTCTGTAGAGTTTTCCTGTCAGGGGCGTTCCCTCTCCTGCGTATGCATTGCAGAGGAAAGACATTTCCCTTCAGAGGCATTCCTGGTGGGGGCTGAGCCATCAGCGCGGGACTCGAGAGAGAGTCTGGCCTAGTGTGCCTTCTTCACCTCCTAAAATGGCTTAGTAGCCAAAAAAGTTTGCTGACCCCTGATATAGTCCAATCCAAATACACATACTCACATGGCCGATATACCCCAGTGGGCCCCGGCGTCAAAGCCAGCAGACTCAAAGAGTGGAAGTGCGATTAGCGTGATGGTAGGTGCAATAGTCAAAGGTCCAATGAATCGCATGAGGAAGCCAATCAGACCAGAAAACCCAACGAATATTTGGAAACACGATGCAACCATGATGGCCCCCTGAAGCTGTAAAATTGGAATGCAAGTTATGGATGATAAGGAATCAATCTACAGATATTGCTGTAATCAGGAAAGTCTACTATACATCCTACATGATTGTCATCTGAGATAAATCCACGTGTACAGAGGTCTCCCAGCATCTTTCTATAAATTACCCTCGTGGATCAAGGAATGACCGCTGTGCATTTCAATGGAGGAGAGCACAGCACAGTGCCACCCCATTGTCCTCCCCCACTCCATTTATATGGAATGGAGTGGGGGAGGACAAGATGCTCCTTTATTCTAGTGTCATTTGAAACAGTTACGAAAGATCATTTCCATGGAAATTGATCTTAGATTTGTACATAGGCTTACTCATTGTTTACATGGTTATCAGTCTGTAGACTTTATGCATTTCCTTATTGTATATAGGATTATAACCCTGCAATGGAAGCATTACACAACTTTTTTATATACTTCTTTATATACAATCAGGTGATTTCTCTGTGAGTTAGAAATAGAGGTGTTCTTTACCCGAAAATTCTGACTTGGATTAAATTCAACTGGATCAGTGGAGAAACCCAAGCAGAATTAGAAATCCAGAGTCAGTATTGATATTATTAATGGGCCATGCTACACCCGTTGGTAATGGAGTACAATTCAGCCAATCGGGATGCTGGATGATGATAGCGGTCATGACAAGTACAGTAATATCAGATCAGCACTCAAATTTAAGTTCCATTTAGAGCTTGGAATAGCTTAGATGATAAATATTGGACCAGCATTGGTTAGAAGGCCTGACAAGGTTTTCAACGCAGTTCACCTGTACAATGCCACATCAGAATCTGTGTGTATAGGTTCTTACATACAAGGCCATCTTTTACATACAAAAACCACAGATTGTCTCAACTTGTTTGCCAATGTTGGGTTATTATCCAATCATAAAAGGAGATTAGATTGTAATGGTTATAATGTGTGTGATTGATTTATTGAATCAGTAATAAAACAGCAAACATTTATATTAGACTATACACGTCAGATGATTGTCACTCAAGATAAACAGTCGTACTCGCCTTGAGCAAAAATCTGACATGTGTGCGATCCCCCCCATGTTGCTTGTTAATCTATTGTGGCGGATTGATGAATGACTGATCAGGAATGACTGCTGTGCACTTCTATGGGGGATTACAGTGCGGTGCTGCTCCATCGTCTTCCCCTCTCCACTGAACCGACTGTGCCGCGTGTACAACGCTTTCATTTATCTGTACTTGGAAATGACCAGGAAAGATCATTTCCAGCATCAGTAATCTGAAATATGAACAAGGCGAGCCAAGAAAGGCTTCTTATCGACTGATTTTCCATTTGGTTTACTTATCCAGAGAATACCTGTGTGTTTATAAAGATATCTGCGAAGAATAACAACTTTATCTGAAATATTTTCCTGATAACATTCTCAAAAGCAAAGTGTAATTATTTCTCTGATCTGCCTTCACGGCAGTGTGAGGATTCTCTGCAGCCTCACAACATTTGTTTTTAGTGTTAGTCAATGATTCATCCTATATGATCTGGGTAATGATTATTCCAATGATGGAAGATAACATGGAAAGAAGAAAACAGTTAAGAAGGAATCTACAGATTTGCGTAGATACGGGATATGTGATCAGTGTAAACAGTGTGATTTGTGAGTGATAATATGTCATATAACACGTTTCACTATATGGAATGTAAATATAAATACAGATGTTTGCAGACTCTGCTCCCTACTAATGGTGCTGTGCTGCTACCCAGACAAGAATCATCTGACATTATTATTAAACAGTAATTATATAGCACCAACATATTGTATTATATAAATAGGGGTAACAAATGACAGACAGATACAGACAGTCACACAGGAGGAGGAGAGGACTCTGCCCCGAAGAGCTTACAATCTAGGATATGTACAAAAGCTTAAGTCACCAGAATCGAGCTTAAGGAAAGCCGTTTATTCATAATTTTACCTCTCGTATCCTTGACTGCCAAACTTCAATAAATTCAGGAGAGGTGGCATTCACCAGTCTAGCATTCTGCGTCCATTCTGGGCATCTCCACCTTGGGAGGGACAGCATGGCGAGGGATGGCGTCAGGAAGGCAAAAGTTCCTCCTTGTAGGATGGGAAGCCTGCAAACAAAAAACCAGATGTGGAAATTATTTCACATAGCTTACCAGATATAGATAAAGATAATATTACCCATCTTCACCTGATAATGCTCATTTCCTGGCTGTCATTGTGACCCATTTAATGCATTTATTGCAATAAAATGTACATATTATTCAGACTAGCTAAAGAGAAAGCAACACTTAGAGCCCATGTGCTGCTGTGCAAGTTGCGTACTGATAGAAGGAGAAATAGTTACAGAAAGAAGTCAGTGTGCTGCTTCTTTGTTCACTGCTCAATCAGTGAAAAATCAGCTCTTCAGTCCTGCCAGGCACGACTGTGCTGTGTGAAGTAGATGTATAAATCTCAGGACTGGATGGACAAAAATCCAATCATTTAGCAGATATAACAGCCCTCATATATTTACTGTATGTCATCCATGTATTTATCTGATTGCATGATGCCTGGCTGGAAGTCATGAAGTGTTTGCATAATACACATGTGTAAGAGGAAAGACAGGATAAACACAGGAAACAAAAGCCAGCATTGTCTTCTTGTGCACTCATGACATTTCACTAAATCAGCTATCCAAATCCTGAAAATTATTAATGGGTTGACAAAAACAGTGTAACATTCCACACAACACAAAGTAAATACATCTACTGTGCTTAGAGGTTGGAGGTTTAAAACTAACCTCAGGTATAAAGCAGCAGACAACAGAATCTGTGTTATTTTTTTATCCAACAAAAATAAAGCGAGAGAAGCAACGTGTGAAAAAAAAAAGTACACCCACGATTGTAAAAAACATCTTTAGCAGCAATGACTTGAAGTGAAGGTTTTCTGCATGACTTTATCAGTCGCTCATATTGTGGAGGAAATTTGGCCATTCTTCTTTAGGCTTGGTACACACGTGCCATGGTTCTTGTCCGATAATCGGCTCAGGGCTGACAAGAATCTGGCATGTGTACAGTGTTTGTTGTCCATTGCCCGAACGACCCTGGTGGATCCACAGACGATGGACAAAGAACCCTGGTAATGCAAGTGAAGGGGAGAGAGCGCAGCCGGGTGCTGCTCCATCTTTCTCCCTCCTCCCCTCTCCATAGAAAGAATGGTGCTGTTCATGCATCGTGCAGTTATTTGTCTTTGGAAACGATCCTGAAAGATCCTTTCCAACGACAATTATTGCACGTGTGTATGTAGCCTTACAACTTTGTTTCAGTACATTGAGGATTGTGACTTTCATGGGTAAATGAATCATGGTTCACTTAAGGTCCTGTCCCAGGATTGGGTGGGGGTCTGGACTTTTACAAGACTATTGCAACACCTTGATTCTTTTCTTTTTCAGCTAATACGTTTTAGTTCCTGCTGCATGACACAATTTCAGATAAGCTTTAGCTGTGGCATAGACAACCTCAGGTTTGACTTTGGTATACATAAAAGTTTATGGCCAACTCAATTACTGCAAGATGTCCAGGCCCTGTGGATGAAAAACAAACTCAAACCATCACCCCTCCTTACCATTCTGTGATGTTTGTGCCGGTACCCTTTATTTGGCCAATTGTCCTGCTGTGCATTGGGGCCATAAATCTCCAATTTAGTCTCATCTGGCCAAAGGACATTGTTTCAGAAGTCTTGTGATTTATTAGGATGCAACTTTGCAAACCTGAGCCTTGCTGCTATATTCCTTTTGCAGAGAATATGCTTTCTCATTGTATCCCTGAACAAGTCATATATGTTCAGTCTTTTTCTAATTGTACAGGTATGAACTTTAACATGCTAACTGAGGCATGTAGAATTGGAGATGCAGCTCTTGGAGTTCTTGTAATTTCTCGGAGCATTGCATGGGCTGACCTAGGGGTGAATATGCTGAGACATCTACTTCTAGGAAGACTGGTGACTCTCTTGAATGTTTTACACTTGAATAGACTGATGGACTTTAAAACGTTTGAACATAGGCTTGCAACTCTCTTCAGATTATTGGGCAGTAACAATTGTTTCTCCTAAGGTCATTGCTGATGTCTTTCCTCCTTGGCATTGTGTTAACACACACCTGAATGCTCCAGACTATCAATCTGCCAAAGCTGCTTATATAGAGGTGGTCACACTTACTGACAATCATTTGATCAAATGCATTTGATTAGCAGCACCTGGTTGGTACTTTCCCTGTTCATTTCTATGGGAGTGGTATGACTTTAGCTAATTTTTTTACATACTGCGTCTTCATATTGACTTGGTCTTTGTAAAATTAATAAGGGCACAGTGTAATATATCGTGTGTTGTTCATCTGATGTTGTATTTATCCATTTTTAATGCCTGCTAAGGACTAGAGTGATTTTATATATTATGCTCTCATACACAAAACCTTAAAATTAAATGGGGTGTACTTTCTTTTTCTCATGGCTGCTGAACTTCCAACAGGTATCACATTACCTGACCCCAAACAGAACCTGCATGAGGGTGCAAAGCCC
>NC_092859.1:28343623-28348234 GCF_032062135.1 Pyxicephalus adspersus
TACTCTGTTTACCCCACTTGTCATTATCACAGAAAACGATAGCACATTAGAAACAGAAGGTAATAGAAAATCTCTCAATGGGGACACCCAGTCTAAAGAAAACTTTTCTCATTTAAGTGAGACTTAGGAGGAAGTTAAGATAAATCCCCCAAAAGGACACAGAGAGCAAAAAAAAAATAACTCATAAAATAAACTCTACCCAAAATGATAGATATACATTCAGTATAAAACAGCATTTTTTCTTCAATAGTTTAATCTGATCTGTTATTTCCCGTTACAGGCCAAGCTGTGCAATTTTATTCCAGATTTGTCACCCTTTTACAAGGAGTACAAACATACAATAGCTGTTCTCCTGGCAGGATTAGCAATAATACTATTTTACAGGGGACACACTATTGTGTTACTGTCCCTGGCATTATATATGTGCAACAATGCCTTCCAGAATGGGTATATTTCCCTGCTCATATACCTGGACACCAAGAAAGATACACAAGTACCATGGCGGTATGTCCGTCACCGAGTATGCCAGCTTGTCGTGCTCATTATGGTCAGGACTGATCTTCTTGCTCCCTTGTTCTTCATTAGATTTGGTGTTATAAGGAGACATGCCGTTGTAATGGTTGCCATCTTCTATCTGATAGGAAAATAGGAACTTTGATTAGAGGTCAGAGGTGTTCAATTGCTCACATTTTATTAGTGTTATATTCCACAGCCATAATTACAGACAAATAAAAGGATGACACACAAACTGGGTATTTCAGCACAATATAAAACAAAATATATATCTGGCAGCAATTCAACTGCACAAGACCAACCCTCCACTACTCTGATATAAGAAGCAATACGATAGCTGGAATGTATCAGTCAGCACTAACCTTGTTCATATATAAAAGCTCTATTTATAAATCCAATAGAAAGAGGCGAAAATAAAATAAAAAATGGATACAATTACTCATAATTATAAATACAAATCTATAGTCCAAGCATATGGCTGGGAAGATTCCTCTCTATGATGGACCTTTTGGTTCCTGCAAAATTAGCAAAGAGGTTAAATGTCCAATAAGTGATGTTCACGTTAAAAAAAATATGTCGAGCTGTAAATAATATGCAATTCACTGTGTAATCCATACATTGCATTTAATGTCTCTCCAAAGTGAGGGAAAATCCCCTTAACCATCTGACACCAACAGGGGCAGTTTTGGACAATATGGGACCCTGGGAAAATATGAGGTGTGGGCCCCAAATGCATTGCATTCCAGCTCCCTGCACCCTCACCATTCAGTTGGAGCCATGGAGAAGGTACCAGGGTAAAGGCTCTGTATGTCCCTAAAACCAGAAGAGGTGTCTTCTTTGGAAGATTCACCCTCACTTCTTTTTTTGGATGATAACAGTAGATTTGTCATTCTTATCACTTTCTGTCCAGATTGTGATTGGTCACAAAAACATAGACAAAAAAAAACTCTTCTTGGCTGTATCTAAAACTTAAGTTGATGTACACTTTAAGGGGTTGGTTATTCATTTTGTAGAGGTTCTGCAGGACTGATTTATAGCTCACAGCTCAGTAATTTTTATATGAGGGTTGAGCAAGCTGCCAATAGGTGAAATCAACTCCTTAACCCTAGCAGCAGGCAACTTTAGCCCCGTACAAATGTCTGATGGACGATGATTGTCAACAGAAACATAATTTTGTGATTGTTTCCAGTGACAGATGAATGATTGAGCACTGTACACATTATGTTATTCTGTTCAATAGGCGGGGAGGGGGGATGATAAATGAGCAGCACCTTTCTGTCCTATCTTCCATAATATTTCACAGTGGTTGTTTTCACCCGAGACCATTTGTATGTACATAATTTAATTCACACTTAGCTTTCCCTAGGGTCTAGCACTTACCCCTAATGAGCTCTCAATAATTTAATAATCAGGGGCCAAGGTAGGGATGGACAAGTACTTGTCGCTAGAGATAGTTATGGTTATAAAGGTGTGACAGTCCCCTGCTAGCCGCTCCATGGAATTTCTTGGATAGACTGGTTGGAAATTTGCCAAAATAGAGAATAATTTGATTCAATGGGAATTCTTCTCCAGCATTTCTTTGTACGGTTCACAGATTGCACACTATTTTAATTTTAAATGAAAAGTTAATGAGCCGTGAATCACTGAACAGTCGTCATTTATAAATGGCAACATTTAGTTATTTTCTCAAACCTCTAACACACCTTTAATACTATAAATTTGTTTTTTAGAAGAAATTCCTGCTCCTTCAGAGGAGTCCTAAGTAGCAAAGTAAAAGCAATTCCAACATTACTATGAGCTGGCAATTGAAATCAGCATTGGGCTGATATATACATCCGAGGACCGGGATGAGGCTGCCAAATATTGATCACAAAAGTAGAAGTCAAAGAATGGACATGATAGCAAAGCACCGGGCATTTTCAGAAAATGATCAGCAATGGCAATGGCAAAAATTTAGCCAAAGGAAGAGACGCTGTGGAATGGGTAGCAGATCCAGAAATCACATTCACAGATCTCATAAATTAGCTTTCAACAGCAGCAATTCTAATGTCACAACAACACCATTGCTTTACAAAAAAAAAAAATCTACAGTCCCAGCCATCCACAACCATTCAGGCAAAGTAGGCAAATTTGGACTGTTACTAAATTTATTTTATGAAATGTATTTTTCAACTGCCCATTAAAAATCCTCACTCTGTCATACTGTCCATGCGCTGCACAAATGACCCCACACATACTGTATCTGCCAGTTTGAACCCACTATGAAGTGTTATTCTGCTTCTGGATATTATTAAGTGGAGAATGGCACAGCCAAACGTCTTCTGCCCAAAGAGGGGCTCTGAGATTCAGAGAAGAATGACGTGGTCTGCACAGCAATATCTTTTTTCAAAGTCTCTGGTGTACCGATATAGGAAATGCTGCACTCCTCAATGGTCATAATCCAATACAGAATATTTACAGGAAGCCTGGAAAGTACAAACAAAATGTGCGAGGTGTGATTACACCTTTGGGGCCATATTGATCTGCAGGATAATTATGTATAGGGTTTCATTTAAATTGAATAGACGAGAGGTTCTGCTTTTAGATAGCGAGTGTTTATCTTTAACAGCTTTCTCTTTTTTTATTCATTTATTTTTTGTGTGGAATGTATTCTAATCAGGAGATTTCTTAACCTCGCAGTTACAAAGACAAATAAGGAAGTAAGTAATTATTTCTCTTCAAAGTGGAGGGAATATCCATTCTTACACATTTATCACCAGAAAATGTGTCCCATTGTAAGATTTCTCCTTACTCCTTTGTCTCCTGTAACAACTTAAAAAGATTTGGATTTCCCTTTATTTTCTGTACAAGAGACATTGGTCACTAGGAAAAATAGATGGGTGAATTTCCCCAACACAGAATGCAATAAAATCCTGGATTCCTTAAATATTAGCTTTGCAAACACTTTCACAGAGTAATTTGTAAATATATTGTCAGAAAAAAATTACATTTTAGTTTAAACAGTTTAATGTACAGGATCATCCAGTTCCAGCCATTCTCAACCAGGGTTCCTCCAGAAGTTCCTAGGGGTTCCAAGAGCTGTGGCTGATTGTTTTTTGCTTTGCAGTTTTCCACTGTTTTTAGAGTTTTTTCCCCATGTAATGTTCAATAAAACACAGCAATGCATGTAATTATATGCACACTGCAATATAAATTTTATCATCCATGCTATAAAGTAGTTCAAAGAGTTTTAATGAAACCAAAAAGCTGCAGAAAGTCATTACTAATCCACCAAGTTTTCCAGAAGGGTTGCATCCATATTGGATTTATTATACTATGATTGTAAACCCAGACACTGACATCCTTCTGGAAATGCTGGTTACCTGGCTGTTTCAGCCCTGATACATGTTCTAAAATAAATGTGAACAACAACTTGTGAAGCCAAAGAATCAGCCAGGCAATTAGTAACTGTGCACAAATCCCAGGATCATCTACTATAACAGGGAAGAAATTCTGACCTGAAATGTGGGGTTGTCCAGGCCCTTGATGTCTATCTCCATCTCCCTGCAGGTCCAGGTGATTGTGGTCGCTTCCTCTGTGAACTGTTGATCTATTCTGCCATTGCCAGGTGAACCCCTCCCAGATCAACCTCTTTTGTGTACAGCTCAGATGTTAGCTGTGTGTCTGCCTCCTATTACCTAATACCAGTCAATGAGTAATAGAGCAAGGTAACAAATTGTGAAGCTTAGGAATGAGCCTACCAGCCTGTGGGATTGACAGGTTATGCTCTATGCATTATCAGTCCCTTTACCCCCTGATATTTTTTGGTTACAAAATTATTCTACATTAAACACTGTACACTGCTTTATGGTCTTACTTCTGACAAAATTGTGCATAAAATCTTAGTTTGCAAATAAGGTCAAAGCGGCCCAACTGCATCAAAGTGATCCCTATTTGGCCAACCCATACTCTACTGTACTTACTAATAGAGTGAATATATTGGATATATGGTGTCAGTATGGGTCAGGAAGACACATAGGAGAGATAGACTCTGATCACTGATCTGTACTATGCTGTAGATATGGTGACATATCAGTGTTTGTGTACACTACCTGCACC
>NC_092859.1:28350017-28350856 GCF_032062135.1 Pyxicephalus adspersus
TAGGGATTGCAAATGACAGACTAATACAGACAGTGATACAGGAGGGGAGGACCCTGCACCGAAGAGCTTACAATCTAGTTCCATGCATTTGCTAATAGGAGGCCGCTCTAATTCCTTTTCTGGGCACCATAATTTTAGGAAGGCTTGCCTAGCATGAGAACATCTTGTTTAAAGCGACAATCAGCACCTCCACAAAGACTCCTTTCACAGATAAAGGCTAAGATTATATGGCCACCCATCACTTTGTAGATGGTTCATGTCATTAGACGCTTCAGAGAGTCTATTAGGTGACATACAGGAAAATAAGAGGATCAGTTATGTGCACACTCTAGATTTGTGTTGCTGAAAATGATCTTTTGGTAAGCATTCCTACGACAGTAGAATGAACAAACGCTGTACATACAACACAATTCAGTTCAATGAAGATGGAGGGATGAATGGGATGCACCCTGCTCCTCTATCAGGAGACTGCTGTGCACATGCTAGGAACTCATGGCTGCTGGTGTGCTCATAGATAACTGAGCTAAATTATCAAAGAAGTTTGTAATCTTCACACAATAAATTGTGCAAACAGCACCTTTAGTAACCCAACCACATGAAGATAAAACATTAACGGCAATCTGCTTTCCACATATTTGGATAATTAGATAACTATTGATGAAGCTCAGCACCTTTGGTAAATCAGCCTCCTTGCATACAGAGAAGCCATGATTTTGGAACATTAACACAGAATGGTGAAGCTGGGAGTAATTGGTCACATTCTGCAAAACTCCTTTAGTAATGTTAGGAAAGATTTGGCAAACAAGCTTTACACAAGCAGCTCAGATAACCTGACTAAT
>NC_092859.1:28352376-28354351 GCF_032062135.1 Pyxicephalus adspersus
CTCCATAGGAGTGAACAGCAATCTTTCCATAAATTCGCTGGGATGGATTGTTTAAAGACATCGGGGGACTGCTGTACAGATTTTGGCACAAGACAATCACAACTTTAGGGGAAAGTGTTTTGACATGTGCACATTGTTTTAATGAAAAGGCTTTGCGAGTGCAAGCTCTTGTGTCCTTCTTGCATCCATTACATTGTATAACTGGTGTGAATGGTGACTTTTGGAGAGACCTGCAAGAAAATGTCAGACACAGGCCTAAGTAACAGTAAGTAGGTTTTTACTGCACACCACGGTACTATGAATGTATCAGGCCTCTGTACACATCCATAAATATTGCTCTTCAGCAGACACAGTCACTTGGATTTTCTCTGCTTTTATTAATAATAAAAGAAGTGTTCAGTTTTAAGCAGACAAGCTATGATGCCTCAGCCTTTTTCCAGAATCACCCTCCTTGTTATTACAATAACACACACATTAGACGCCTATTATTGATGGTTGAGGGCTCACTTCTTCAGACAACAATCACTCTTTCCATGAGATGTCCTTACTATACCAGACCAGGATTGGGGACAGTTCTGGCTCACTGCACCAATCTGGCTCTGCAGCATTTTGTTGTACACAAAAAGGTATGTACATTTTTATTAGTTTGGATATAATGCGTCACCCTGCCATGGTTATATTACTTTCTGTGTCCTGCTGGGTAGATTCACCCTTCATATTTATCATGGAGATTATTGTCAGAAGGTCAGAAAGTAATGAGGAATCCAAAATATTACAGCTGAGATCGGAACAAGAAGTTAGCTTACGTTCATAAGGATGGATAAGGATGGTCGATTTGTAGTGTGTGTGCCACTTACTGAGCGCTTATTTAGTGTTTTAGTACAGCCGCTTGTGAGAATAACTGAAACTCACTATAGCAATATTATCCGGTGCTTTAGTGTTCCAGTTGCACTGGAGAGGTATAGGAAACAGAAATCTGTACATTTCTAGTACCTGTTTCTAATGCCTACAAAATGTGTAGAAGACATTTAAAAAGCATTCTGATTCAAATCTGTCAAGTGTTGACATGTGTATCAACCATGAGACACTACACAACGCATTTCAGGAGATAAAATAACACCATTACCACAATACCTGGCAAAAAAAGCAGAAAAAGAAGGAAAATCTCACCGAATAGAGACAAAACTGGCGGGTATGAACCCTTCCTACTCTATTTTAAACAAAAAAAATGGCTTGGCATTTCTGACAGAATACAGTCATACATTGTCCAGGAAATATATAACAGCAATGTTTTCTAATTTGTTATCTAACACAGAAACTTCTCACCTAAGTAGTGGTGTAACAATAGCACGATATGCAGCTCCTATGGGGCCTGAGGTTTGGAAAGGGCCCCAGCAGGGTAAATATTAAAAACAATTTAATTATAAAGTTTAAGTTTAGAAGAATTGGCCTTTAAATAGACATAAGTCATTGGGATCGCTATTCACAGACTTCTATGGGCACAATTTAGGTTCAAATCAGTCACAATACTCTTACAATTGGCATTGCCAAATGACAAGGCTAATGGCACCCAGGGCAAAGTCAACATTTTCTATAAGACCCAAATTTGTAGTTACCACCTGAATCTAAGATCACTGATCAGCTATGTAAGTAAAGGTAAATTGATACAAAGTACTTATCCATTCAAACAAAACAAAGTTACCTATTCAACATCAATAAATGCTTTCAATGTTGAGGTCACTATTACAAACTCAATTAGTGATAGCTCCAATGTAAACTTCTCCCCTACACAAGAATGTGCACCAGTCACGCAAAAACTCTTGTGTATTAAGGGTGAGCAACACAGACCGCCCCAATGACTTAGGGATTAGACCAAGTAAGAATTGGATATCTGATAACAGGTAAACACCTAAAACCTTGTAATATTAATGTAATTCAATTGATGAAACAAACTGAATTGAGTGTAAATTGCTAA
>NC_092859.1:28355116-28365809 GCF_032062135.1 Pyxicephalus adspersus
GTCCAAATATTTATAAACCTAACTGTATATGAAAAGAACACAGAGCATGGTTTGGTTGTCAGAATGTGGTGTGCTGGCCCCGACACCTCCAGCTAAAGAGAACACATATATGGTGGACAACAGTTGAGTCCTCCTGGGTCTTCTTCCACTGAGCCCACTTTCATTTAAAATATAACAGATGGTGCGATCACATACCAAATGGCCTTGAAGTCAGCTTGTATCTCTAGGGAAATTGTCTTGGCTTTTGTCAACCGTTCTCTATCACTGCCTATTCTAGGGTTGATTTTCCTCTTTAGGCTATATCCACGCAGTTGGTTACAGCCTTATGGACCATAAACGTCTTAACATCTACATTGATTGGTACACTCACCAGATGAAATTAAATTAAAAAATCCAGAAAAATGTAAAATGATGCAGCCACCACATCTAAGAAGTGGCAATATTCAACATTTTTGGTTTTAAATTTAGATACACTTTAATTTATTTAAAAAGCAAAAGCACTTCATCAACATTTTCTGTGCACTCTAGGGGCTCTATTTATAAAACAGGGAATCTGACATTCCTTTAAATATTCCTTCGTTGGAATCTTCCAGGTCCATGTGTTTCAATGACAGTAAATGATTCTCACAAGGGAATGTCTGATTCCCTCTTTTTTTTTTTTTTTAATTGAGCCCTAGGTGTGTGGGTATTAAGAGACTACAAAACTTAGATCATAAGCAGTAAAATTGTAACACTTTTTACTGGATAGAGTGAATAACAAACTCTAAAGACACAAGAGGACCACACAGCTAATTCATTCCAGTTTTGTGACAATATCACAGATTGAAACATTACATTAGAATATTACATTTGTTTCAAGCAAAATATTGTTTTATAAAATATGAAATGGAGAACTTGCCTTGAAGACAGCATTGTCCAGCCCATTGCAGACCTTCACCCCTTCCATCATGTTCCAGGCAGCTGACTGACACACGTCTTGAGGTTAAATAATGCTAATGTTCATCTAGGCATCATGCTGCACACCACAACCTTAACTGAGATTCTTCACTTCCACACCGGAAAAGTTATGAGCATGGGGGCTGAGGCTCATGTGAGGAGAATTATCCCGATCTGATTATAATTTGCTGGGTAAAGCCTCTTTTGAATGATAAGTGGTGGCCACACGCTGAAATCCGGCTCGTTACAAGGGTGGTTCAAAATTCCTCATTAGCGCTATACCATTATCATAAATGACCATGGTATTCTAGCAGTTCAGATTCATCATTAATTGAAAAATGATAAGGATAGCTTTACTAAAGGGGTCAAAGTGGACTTCTCATCAGATGTATTCAGTATCTACAAATTAAGGCACATACTAATGATCTTTTTCAAAGACTGCACAATGCATGAACGAGTGATAAACATATAGCGCCATTCTGCTCTATGAGGAGGCGAGGGGGTGAACGATGGAGCGGCACCCCGCTGTGCTCTCTCCCCTTTACTTTCATTACTATCGTTCCTCGTCCACGGCACTGCTAGGACAGTCGTTGGGACAATGAGCACTGTACACATGGCAGATTCGCGTCTGATATCAGCCCTGAGGCAATTATTAGATGAGAATTATCTGATGTGTGTATGTAGCCTTAGTAGAGTGTTAGTATAACATTAGAATATGTACATCCTTGAATATAAACCATATCCGAATACAAACCAAGGTTCCTATTTTTACCTTAACTACAGGAAAATGCTCCAATATAAACCTAGGGTATAAATGCAACACTGCTAACATGCAAAACAACAAATCAATAGAAATGCCAATAAAAATAATGTGAATATCACTGAAGGACACAAAATTAACATGAATAAAACTGAAGCCTGTAGGCTCTATTACTGGAACCTAAAGGCACAAACCATTTAGCATCCAATAAAACGCTCAAAATGCCATTAGAAAAAAATTTATTTTTGTGCATTAATTTTGAAAGATTTCTTAATTTTCTTTACGGCCAAGAATTCAGCATATGGAACTGTTGGTAGCTGAAAATGAAGATCAATATCAAAAATATAAACTGATGTGGTCATCTTGGGATCGGTTTAAGGAATCCTCCCAGTTCCAGACTTATCTGTCTTGAGGTGACATATACCCCTGGGCATTGATATAGCGTGTTTAAATCTAGGTACTCAACTTTTCAATTCAAGGAATGGTTTGTCTATATATTGCTTGCATCATTTACCTTACCCTGCCTCTCTTCCCCTACATTACTCAGCATCCACTACTCCCTTCCCCTTTATAACCCCCTGGGGCAGCAATTTTTAAGAGAGATCTTCAGGTGTACCGTGGGAAATATTCCAATTACCATTGCCGAGTGTCTGTGCTGTAGTGACTGGCAAGGTAATGTAATACTCTTCTATGTCAGTGGGTGGCAGTAGGTAGCCTAATTGCCTTGTTTATTCTTAGAGACAAGATAATTGGCTAAAGAGTGTCATTTTGTAACATTTTTGATTTTTGGTGTTCCACTGCATTTTTTCGTGCCTCGAAAAAGGTTGAAAATCACTGCCCTAGGGCTTTGTACTTTATTATGTGAATGGCTTGTTGTAAATACTGTCCCTTCCGTTTATTCTATGTCTTAAGTATATACTATTGCATTGTTGGACATACTCTGTAACCAGTAGTTTATTGTTTCTCATGGACATTACCTATTTTCCTTCCTTCGATATATTTTATACATTATATGTATGTCATGCTCACTTGTTATATGCATTCACGTTTATTTATTTATGTATACTGTTGTACATCTGTTTTATAAAACTCAATAAACTCGATTAAAACAAAAGAATTTTTAATTGTTACAATTAGAATATTTATATTTTTTAAATAAAAATGAGAGATAATAGAGAAGAAAATAGAGAAAATAGACCATTACAGGACAACCTGGGTGATCCAGCAAACCTGGAATGGAACTGGTCCAGGATTGAAAACATTGACCAACTAATAGCAAATTACTTTTTTAGAAATCCATTTCAGATTTGCTGGATCAGCCAGGTTCTCCAATAATACTCTTGGAGAGCTTTATTAAAGGAGGCCCAAGAAGTCATCTTTTGTGCATTACTGTTGGCCACCAGTAGATCGTGCTGTGTGCTTATGTAAAGTGTGTAACGAACCGTTTAAGAATTGCAATAATGTGTTAGATGACAAAAGTTTGTTACTCGCTTTACACAAGGACAGTATCACCACGGGTGTCACTTAAATTCTTCAAAATCTTTTTTGTGCTGTCTACATCTGCAAATTCCTAGGCATCTGGTCACATGATCTGGTCTGCTTAATTCTCTTCTGGTCTGCTTTGATCAATTCAGATAGAAACTAACACTAACCTGGGCCAACATGTTCAGCTTCTTAAGAAACTTAAGCTTAAGAAACAGGGTGGTGCAGGGGTGGGCAAACTTTTTTAGTCAGGGGCCACAATCTGAAAAAAAATTTGGCAGAGGGGCTGGGTCGATGGCAGAGTGGGCGGGGATATGCCATAATGACACCCCTGAACGTGACGTCAAGATGGCAAAATCCCGCCCACTCTCCCAACGCAGATATGAGCCTGTGATTGGAGAGTAGGTGGGCTATGTGCAGTGACAGAGCCCGCCCACTCTCCCATCGCAGGCTCAGATCCAGGGGACATGTCCGTGGCTCTGTCTGGTGCGCCCCCTGCGGGGTCCTTCTCCTGACCCTGCTCGGGGTGGCACCGGCCAGAGCTGTGGAACACCCAAAGGGCCGGAGAAACATCCCCATTGGGCCGTAGTTTGCCCATGCCTGGGGTGGTGTCATCACCACTACAAATGAAATGTCATTTTTCAGGGCAGCTTTTCATTCTGATTGTTGACTGATGGGGAAAGAGATCCATTCTTAGTAAAGCCATGCTCTGTTTTTTTCTTTCTACAATGAAAACTCTTCATTTAGGCTGGCCTTGCTTTTTTTTATACGGAGAAGAACATTTTGATAGTACTATCTACAAGGAAAGCCACAGTCTCGGTTTAATTTCTCAGATGATTTTGTTTGTTTGTAGTATGGGGGTTTTATTTTGTGTGTAAGATTATGATGTGACTATGTAGTCTGTAGAACAGGAAGCATGGCCATTGTAAAAACAGAGATGCCTTTCATTGCTCTGATTAAATGATCCAGTGAATTATGGGGGAAATGGAATACAGAGCTCCTAAGCGTTCCTCATTCGGAATCGAATCCTACTGAATCCCATTCCTCTGCAATTATCCTTTTTTTTGTATATACATCCATAATAATGCACTGTTTAATGAACAATAGTGTTATGCTACATTTAAAAATTTAACCAACCTCGAAATTATTGCATTTTATATGTTAAAGCTGATAAAAAGGGTTAAAAGGGTGTCAAAAAATCTGTTTGATTAACCATTTTTAACATCATAGTCCCTGTAACTGGGCCACGTAAGGGTGTGTCCTCTGACACCATGTATAGTGCTAAAAGGTATCCCCATCTCTCATCTCAAAAAAGTTGGAGGTAAGTGGAGTATATTATTGTAAATACAGTGATTAAATTGAGAAAGAGTTGAGAATAAGGTGTCTTTTGGGATGCACATTTTATAAAGGTTAACCGTTATTATTATTTCCTATTTTCAGTTTTGAAGGTTGAGGCACTTTATGTGCTATATCTAAACAAAAAAATCTATTTCTTTTTTTCTGAAGGCAGGGCCGGCTTTCAAGCAAAGCCACGATTTGGCGAGATGCATATAAAACTGAACTAGGAAAAAATGGACCGCTTTCATCAACTATGGCAAAGAAAAAATCTCCTGCTTGGCCACACCCTGGCCTATACTCACCTTTCCTGCACTTCCTTGCTCCTCCACTGGAGCTTACTCAAAGATAATGCCCCTGATTCATCATTGAAATCCGCGATCGCTGGAAGCGCGAACGTACGCGCCACGATTCCGGATCGCTAATACGAATGCGCGACCGATAATCCGATTTTGCTTGATGAATCAGGGGCAATGTGTCAATCTTTCCCTCAATTGACAGGATTGACATTTGGCTTGACATTCATCAGGTTCCTGCCTAGTGGATGAGGTGAAGAGGTCACATACTTTCCTTTATATTTTGAATATTTTGTGATGTGCCAAAGAAGGAGTAAAGTATTAGGTGATCACGGCAAAATCAAGTATAGGACATTAAGCTCAATCCCAGCCAAAGCAATTTTCTTTTTGATTAGGATGGAATTCAGGTTTCTATTGCTGCCTGTATGATCTTTCTGATGATTTTCCCTGTGCCTGTGACAGTGGAAGAAAAAAAGTGAGCAATGGGGAACTAGGACATAAAGGCACATACAGCAAAACAATCTTGACCAAGGTTATAATCGTTCCCCAGGGCTGTACACCAGTGCCTAGTGCCTGGGGCATTATTCCAACTATATACAAATAATGATTTCCCTATGTTATATCCATTTTGTAGCCACCTCTGGACTACATTCAGCAAAAGAGATGTAATCACAATCGGTAATCATTTAAAAAGATTCCATGCTGCTCCAATGGCCATAGGTTTTCGTAAATATAATTACATGACACGAAGCAGAAAACTTGTAGACAAAGAGATGCCCAGGGCAATGGGATGTCCACATACAAGTCTGCCATTCCTAACTGAGGTTTTGCTGGAGTGTCAATGTCAGCAAATAGGCAGTGCAGACTGAACAGTCAAGAAGGGTCTTGAAAATAACAGAAAGTGCTTTAGTTACCTAACACTTGTATGGTAGTTCAATTACAGCCTGGGGTTACAGAGTTTCTTCCATAAGTCAGAACATTTCACAAGTCATGTGGAACAAACAAGGAATCTGTCACATTTATCTCATTGCAGAGCAGGGCACCTACCATGGCCCTCCAATGTCCCCAGAGTTTGGAGGGGTTCAAATGTTTAAAATAGGTAAAATGTTTGTATAGCCAGGTGGGGAGATTTTGAGTGACCACAGTGACCAATGTTGTCAAGTATATATATATATATATATATATATATATATAAATAAAACTCCCATGTACATTTCTGAAAGTTATGTCACTTAGGCCCATACTATTGAAATTGCTAAAGGTCCCAAACCTGGAAGAAGGATAGGCGCAGATGTTGACGTTGCCATTAGAGTGAATGTAGGTGAGCATTCCAAATTCCAATCTAGCATTGACAGGTATAGTACAGCCAGCCAATCGAGCTACTGAACTATGACATCTGTATTATCCAGTGGCTGGATTGACCTAATAAATTGGCTAAAGGTGAGGATGATGGAATTGTCATTGAAGTTAGTAGAAGTGAGCAATCCAAGTTCCAATCAACATTAACATACCTGTCACTGACAGGTATACTAGAGCTCAGCCAACCCTGCCACTGAACTATGACAGCTGTAATACTCCGCTGGCTGAACTGACTGAACAATGACAGGCACTCAAACTGGACCAAACTCTTGTCTTAGTATTCAGGCCACCCACTTGTCCCTGACTTCCACTTTGCTGGAAGGGGTAAACAGTAAATAATGATCGGATAATGGGCAGTGCTCCGGTCATCGTGTTCAGTGTGGATAGCAGGCACTGGATGGAACATTGTTGGATCTAATTTTTAAACATTCACTGGACCCTGTAAAAAAAAATAAAGAGCATTAAAGATTGATTTTTTCTGTTGTGTGGTGGTATTTTTAGGGGTGATTAAACCCTTTGTGGTAATGGGTGTTATATAACCCTGTACTTATGAACTGGTGTACCCCTATTAAAGGGGGCTTCCAGATTTTAAAAAGCTCTCTGGTTGCAGACTTCTAAAACTTCTGATCCACTTCATATTCTTTTTATAGCTATAAGAGCCTCTAGTCATAAGTAGACTAAATTTGCAAAACTTTAATAGATTGTTAAATACTTGGCCATGTGACTAATTTTGAACTATCATTGTACGCCACAATAAAAAAATGATCAGTTTTTTGAAGATATTTATCTTTTATTTATTCTGGTGTGATAAGCTTAGCAAATCCTAAAGTCAATCCTAACACTAAATCCTAAAGTAAAAACAATGCTAACAGGCAGTACTTTATTGCAGAACAGCTTTGCTATGTCTCTTCTGGAAGAAAAAAATGTGTCTGCCTGTTCACTGTGTTCTTTAGCTGTGCATTTGCAACTTTGTGTACTTTCTTGGCAGCCCACAGTGGTGGATCAAATGAAATTCTGTGCACGTTTGCTAGAGTTATATCTGTTCAGTCTGGCCAGGTAGAATGGCTAAAGATCCTGAACCTGGAAAAAGACTGGGTGAAGATGGCTGAGCTGCTGCCTGAGTGGGGGGATTTGAATATAGTTCCACTTTAAATATAACTTATGGAGCATTTGGGGTGTGGGTAAAACATATGCGGAGAATATTGAGCACAGCATGTTCTTTTATATGGTACATCCATGTATAAAATAGTCAGCCTTAAAACCCTGCAAATTCTAATTACATATTTTTACATGACATTTTGCTAGCCAATATCAATTTTCCTTTGTCCAATCTGTGGATCTCCTCCAGACTTTTAGTTATAAAAGCACTTATATAGTAGCCCTTGAAGGATTGCAAGACACATTTTTAAAGGCCAGTAACAGCAGGTTTTGCAATTCTCTCAGTAGACACGTCTCTTATAATTTGTCTTTCGTATTCAGCAATCTTAGTGAAATTAGAAAGGCACACTGGTTTACCCATTCAGGTTACAATGATGTAGGGAATGACCAGGGAACACGAAGCCTGGCGCCGTCTGCTATACAAAAAATTGGTTGTCCAGAATTTTAGGCAACTCTAACTGTGACCATATGGGAAAGTGAGTGGACATTCAAAATTTTACAGTTGTTACCAAATCAAGATGTCAAGGGAAGTTCTCCAATGGGAAAATTATTACGGTTGGAGTTACACGTGGAGATAGAGCACTACCCATTAGCTGAAGTTTCTGGGATTGCCCAATATAATACATTTTAGTTATGTTAATAGTAGTTTAAATATTTATTACTTTAAGGTAGGTTACTGTTTCTCAACATACTCGCAGTGGCTGCGAGGTCTCCAAGACTGGAGAAGAATAGACTATCATGGGTGAACCTGAAATGGATCTGGTCCAGTATTAAAAACATTTGCTAATAGCAAATTATTTTATTAAACCAATTCCAGGTTTGCTGGATCACCCAAGTTCTCCCATGATAGTCTATCATCTTCAGTCTTGGAGACCTTTAATAATCAGGCCCACAGTGTGGAGGGTTAATTAGCATTCCCTGGCCATAGGAAATCATAGAAAGTGCACATGTGCTCCTCATTACATTACGTTGCAACATCCTCGTTCACACCCAATACATCCCAGCCTGCTAAACATAGCATTCTTGATACAGATGATTACCGAGTGTCACCTCTGTAACAATAAACAATATATACACCTCTGCCAGAGAGTATACTAAGGTTGGCAATACTCAGAGGATTGTTTAGGAACTTTCATAGTATGAATAGTAGGTATTGTTCTTAGGTTGTCTCTGTTTGTTCCAGAACTAGGAACCCAAACATAACAATCTAGCCATTTAATGAAGGTGGTATTCTATGGGATGAAAAGTGTGTACAATGCAAAGTCTGCCATCAGTTTTCTTTGTGGTTGTTGACATTTGATTATATGACATCTCATAATCACAAAGTGGTTGGCACTTTCCTCTGGCAAATATAACAACAACAGATTTTAAAAGTTAAAAGGGGCCACTGACTGTGGGACCTATTGTGATCAGTGTCTGAATGGTGAATTATCTCCACTCAGGACCATTATCCTCTACAAGTCTATATTTTTGTTTTGCTGTGTGTGCCCAACAGGAGCATTTAAACAAAGTAGTGAGATAAATTAGAACATGCTATATTAGTTTAACCATGGTGGGCTGTGTAACTAATCCATACTGGTCTTTGTCACATTCATTATAGGACAGTAAAAATGAAAAAAAAAATCCCTTGGAACCAAAACAGATTATTCCTTCCAAAACTTGAATCAAGTAAAAGAAAGCTGGTAAATCACATTTACCATGAATACATTTGATGTAGAAGACCTAATAAAACTTTTACTTTTTGTTTTGGATAGTGCAGGGAACGTTTAAAACCTTGGTCAGGTTTCATCAGTGCCCGTATGCCTGTTGTGGAAATCTGTGCTACCAGTCCTGAGCATCATTGCCACCCAAGTGAGGGTAAACCAAACTTTTACAGTTGTGGGACCCCTTTTATTCTGACAAATACAAGAAAAGGGATTGACCAGCGTTTGAGAGATTTTGGCTCCTGTTGTGTTTCTGGGGAACAGGATATGAAGAAAACCTTCCTCAATGAGGACACATAAAAAAGCAGCATAAAAACATGGCAGAGGTTTTAAATCTTGTCAACTGTTAAACTAAAAAAATATTAGTTACGGTTAGGCTTTAAGCATTACACAGAAGATGACATTGTGGGTCCTGGTGGAGCAGCACCTGATGGATGACAGACATGTCTGAAGGTTCTGGTCATATCCTGGTAGTGAAATGTTGTATTGTCATTAAAACATGCTTAAAGTTGATACAGTTTATTCTCTTTTCTGCTGTGATGGTCTTGAACGAAGGAGTTCACTATAAAACCCACAATGCTACTACCGTATTTTCTGCTAATAGGGATCCACATCCATGTAAACCTACACTGAGTTCCCAGAAACAGTTTTTGGTAAAGATGTCAGACATAAAATGTTCCTAGGTACGACCATGCCATCTGCTGGTAAAAACACAGAGTTCACAATAGAACTGCAAGCACAGGGCATCAAATGTAAATTCTAAAACAAAATTAGACTCTGTATTCTGTATAAAACTTAAAAAAAAAAGCTGGCTGGAGTGGGGGGAGAGAAACATAAGAAGTCAGCCTTCACATTTAGAGGGTTGGTGTTGGATATTCCCAATTGTCAAAGGGTCACTCCAATCCAAAGGGCAGTCGTCTTTGTTCTCTTTGGCTGCCCATACACAGCACTTTGCCATTTTTAACACTTTGAGCTCTATTTATAAAGCAGGGAATCAAACATTCCATTGTGGGAATCTTCCAGTTTAATGGCAGTAAACCAGGGATTGTTTGAGGTAATGTCAGATTTCATGTTTTATAAATATTTGGGATGAAAGGGCTTTATGAGTTATCTATAGAGGTATTTGCTTCCACATTGTGTCTATATTAAAATCAAACCATATGTGGGTATTTTACTATCATATTCAACTGATTTTCTTGAAGTACAAACTAAAGTTATCAGACAGGCTGGAAAACACCCATCTACTTTGCTGTAAGAAAATAAAAAACTTGAATATAAACATATTGAAAATAATAATAACTGTCATGCTTATGATCAGGATCAAATCAATCATAAGCTGGCAACCTCTAACATATAAAGTTTTATTTGATTGAAGAACCAATTCTACAAATGACAGACGTTATGTTTGGAGCTCATCAAAAAACTTGACAAACAAGATAAAGCAATGAATATTCTAGCAAAAAATTTAAGTTAGCTTGGACATACATACTCCACACTTAAAAAGTAAGACAGAACGCTAGAGAGAGAATTATCGGAGATGGTCAGAAAGAAAGTTATAGACAAACATGTTAAAAGTAAAGACTGTAAAACCATCTGCAGGTAGCTTGATGTTTCTGTGACAACAGTTGCTAATAGGAAATTTAATGTCCTTGGGGACCTGAGGG
>NC_092859.1:28365996-28456636 GCF_032062135.1 Pyxicephalus adspersus
CCACCATATGACCACATTGTTTTGAGGTGCTAAAGGTAACGTACAGTGCTGTGTGATATATATATGTCATACCTCATAGCTAACGAGAGGCTCTGCTAATGAATTTTTCAGCTCACTGTTTAAGAGACTCTGCTAACAAATATGTACTCAGCTAACAAATGTAAAAGAAAAAACAAAAAGCAGGAACGGGTCTTCCCTGCTGGCTCTGTGCAGGATGGAGACTGGAGGGGCGGTTTGCATGACTTGATGACTTGCTGAAGAAATCTTTTGCTAAACACAGCTGTGGGTTGTAGGTGATCTTTGGGGGATGCGCTCTTCTTCATCTTGTAACTCTTTAATGACCAAGACAAACTCTGTAGTTGTTGCTTTTTGCATATCAAGGCACAACTGGCTCCAGAAGTTAATGAATGTCTAGGCTTCATAGTTTTTTTTTGCTTTGTTTGTGATAAACTCAGTGAGGATTTTTTACAGTAACTGAGACCATGCTGCCTAATATAATGTTGAGACTGTTCTTGTGATTGTGCAATTTTTTTTTACTATTTTTATAAAGCGTATCTTTAAATTGTGGGCAGGTTCCAGAGCTTATTAAATGATTTTTTTTAGAAACCTATAGATAATCATGTTTTAGCTAACAAATATTTCTGCTAACAAATGTGATTCTGTAAGGAAATATCTTTGTTAGTCGAGGTACCACTGTTTTTTATATATATATATATATATATATATATATATATATATATATAATCATTTAACTAATGTTTATTTTTTGCAGTATCCAGAGATGTCCTAATATGAGATCCCAAAGTTCCATTCAACACTAGCTGTCCCTACTGCAAAAGGACAGGGCCTTCACACACAGGCAGAATAATTAGGCTGCATAGTATACATTTGTTCGGCCAATTTCAGTCTATGGACATCTACAACTACCATCGTTCCCTGGCTGGATGAGCCTATGCTATACTAGTGAATAGCAGGTTTCTGTGCGAGATCTCCAAAACTTTAATTAGAGCTTGGGATGCTCAAATTCTAAGTTCTGAGCTGAGCTCACAATAGCAAAAAATACCAGACCACTTGACTGTGGCCAACCTACCTGAATGCAGCTGGAGGAACACTGACCCCAGAAAAGGCAGATGAAGTCAGAATGATAGACGAAAAAAACAAAAACATAAAAGGTCAACTTCCAGAGTAAAACAAGCTGAACTACACAGTCCAGGTTCATCAGTACCTAACCCTACTAGCTGTTGCATTTTGAGTGACAGTGGGCTCAATGGAAGAAGGCATATTGACATACTACAATGATTCTAGGAAAATGCTTCTTGGACAGTTGAGACAAAATTGGACATCACACCTACTGGCTTATTTATGTTTTGGGGCTGCTTTGCTGTATCTGTCCTTTAAACCTGTCCAGGAAAAATGAAACCCAGAACTATCAAGACATTCTGGAGCAAAACCCGCTACCCAGTGTTAGAAACTGTGGTCTCAGTGGATGTTATGAAATCAAAACACACAACTAAAAGCACCCAGGGATGGCTAACAACAAAATATTGGACAACTGGAAATGGGTTCCAATTACTTGTCTAATTCACAGACAGCTTTGGGTTCTTACTCATAAAGGGTAATGAAAATTAGTCCATGTTTGTAGTTGGCCAAACATTCAAATATTTTCACTTAAACTTTCATTTATGAAAAAAGAAGAATGAACACATTACTTCAGATTTTGTTTATAATAACTAGCAAGAAGGATTTATTCCATTATCAGTGGCATGATCAGAAGCAGAGCACGATGTCCCCCTGACTGCAACTAATTATTTGTATGTTCTGCATGGTAACTGGTTTATTCTACAGCAAACACAGCAACTCTACTTTATTCTATGTAAACAGTATTGTCCATCTTTAAAGTGTATTTAAAACTCTACTTCATGCAGGTGGTCTATTAGTAGATGTAATGACTGCATTCATTTTCCATAGATAAAGGTTGTGAGGGTGACAACGTTCTCTCTTTGGAAGAACAGCATTGTCACCCTAGGATATGATTACAGAACACATCTGCCTCCTTTGAGGTAAACTGGGGAGAGTGATCGGGGCAGAACTGATTTGCATCCATTGGACATTTAGATAAAAATATTTTTAATGGATTATTTTTTACCAGACACTAACAGTTTTTTTTTTTAAAGTTTACATACAAAATGTAATGTACACATTTTAATGTAAATCTTTATAAACTTATACCTGTAAAGACAGGGTAGATGCTTTACATCTCCACAACCTGCACCACCTAACATCGCTCTGCTCAGTAGTGGGTTTCAGGCAAATGAACACTTTCAGAAGTGTTTGATTTCCTGGGTCCTCCAAACATTTACTGGTTTGAACTTTGTGCTCGTTACGTCACCACCATAAATGGAGACCAGCTGCAAGAGCATATTACAAAAAGTATTGGAGCAATATTATAAAAAGTTTAAAAAGTCTGATGAAGCTCTGATCAAAGCAGATATTTTTCAGCTCATGTTCTGCAGCAGCATTGAAAAGGTTTGGGTTTGCAGTTGTAGAAGCAGTATGACAAGTTCAGCAGTTGTATAAATTTTAAAATGTGCCACTTTTCATTGTTAAAAAAGCGGTCTTCAAGTCCAGTGCATTTAGCTAGGTTGAGATAATGTAATTAGTTGGCTGCAGTAAAAGCAAAAAATCCTCAAGTGATCAGACTGAACCATCGTAATTTAGCAACAAGTTACAAGGTGAGAGACTGATCTATTATCGTCAACCTACAGCACACCGCTAAACCACCAGTTTTGAGACTGCAGTTAAAGATCGTATCTAACGACAAAAATCAAGCGTGTGTACGCAGCCTAACTGTTGATAACCAATTAGTGTGATACCTAATCATGGTTATCACAAGCAGTATGTATGTTTACAAAAAAAGCCTGAAAATAGAACTTTGTACATTAGCATAGAAAAAGAACAGTGATATATGCAATTAGAGTAATAAAAATGTAAAATATAACTAAAAGGAAAAACTTGTTTGTCATTTGGATAAAGTAGTTGAATGTTTAAAGTCATGGCCAAGTTTGTCCCTATTTGGGAGACTGAATCATCACCATTGCAACCAATACAGATAAAGGGCAAATGCAAAGATTTCAAGAGCCACCAGAACAGAAACAGAGGAGAAATCTTCTCATAAGGACATTTGTACACATTAAACTAAGTAAATAATTGATAAATTAAGGCATATTTATGCTATCAAGATTTCTCTTACAATCTATGGATTAGATTAGAAAATAATAAAGGAAGGTGCAAGCAATATAAAGGCTGTCATCTTGTTCTGATAATGCTGATTGCCTGGCTGTCGCGCCAATTCTCTAGCTTCCATTCTTTTCATTAGGACCCATGTGTTCCGACACTGGCTGCATTCTCCCTTCTGAACAGTAGTTTTTTTAAAAAGCGTTTAACAAGACACTCAGCATTTTTAGAGGCCAGTAACAGCAGGCTATGCAATTCTCTCAGCAGACACTTCTCTTAAAAATTTGTCTTTCGTAGTCAGCAGCCTTGTAACACAGATTTGTGCCTGAACAAACTCAGGAATATTGTAAATGTGGTTTTAAACAAACACCATTATTAACTTGCTTGAGAAATCTTCCTTTCTGGTGTTTAAATGTAAAAAAACAGGACCTCCAGCCGAATGCAAACATTGCAGTCATAGTATACAATTCCCCTAAACTAGCCGGCTTGGGAGTTATGCTGCACAAGAAAACATACCTTGGACAAAATGAAGCAATAGCATTGTAAATATTATACCCACCGTTAAAGTTTTAAAAAAAAACATTATAGCTAAACTTCAGCAAAACATGTTTTTGGAAAAAGTAAAAAGTTAATTGTATTTATAGTTTTCCTTTCCTGGCCCTTAGGCTTAGTCTACACGGACTGTTTCCCCAGCGTTTAACCTGAGGCTTTTAAAGCCCATGTTTGAAGTCCCTATGCATTCCAATGGGCTAATCTACACCAGGACCTTTCCTTCAGGCACGTTTTTGAGCTTTATCTTAAATGTTGCTTGCAATGGTTAAAAATTTAAAACGCTGGTAAATCGCGGGAAAACGCGTCTATTGATTTTAATGGGAGCGTTTTCCTGCGTTTATGCATGCTAGAAATTGTCAATAAAAAAAGCTTCCATTGATTTTAATGGAGGCTTTTACAAACGTTTTAACAATGGCTTGTGTCCTGTGTCACTATTCCATGTGTCATGCATGATTTATTACATGTACTATGCTGTTAAAAATTAACACCTATGCCTGGCACATGTGAAGATTGTCTGCCATTGTGTTTGCTTTTGGTGCTATTCACACCTGCAAATTATGTCATTCATTATCACTTGTGTGTATTTATTGTCTTTAATTACATTACTGTTACATTTGTCACGGTACTCTTGCATGAGCACATTATCACATGTATGCAGGGATGTATGTACTTCCTGTACTTGCAGAAATCACTTCTACAAAGTGCTAAAACGCTTGTATAAAAACGTGGGAAACCGTGGACAAACGCGGCATAGACGTTTTTCAGCCTTTTCCAGCTTTTAAAAAAAAGTTAAAACGTTAAAAAAAGTGCATAAAAACGCTTATAAACGCAGTAGAAAAGTTTACATTCCTTTTTACAAAACGTCCATGTAGACCCAGCCTTACCCGGGTAGTCATTAAGCTATTAAAAACAAAATAAAAAAACAAACAAGCTTGTTTATTAGATACCTTATTATAGACCTAGTGATATCACTAGGTATTTGTACTTCACTACACAATTCAAGAATATTGCTGGTTGGAAGGTTTAGCTGGTGTTTTCTAAAAAAAGTGATAACACTTAACTGTGACACTGAGCTTCTATGATTAAAGGAACTAAAAGCCTATAAATTAAAGAGGTGGCCAGAGGCTTTAAGCCTGGAGAAGCAAGATGATGCTGGATGAATTTAGGCAAGGAAATAAGGCAGGACCTCTCCAACTTGCTTTGTAAGGAGCTCAAAATGGGCAATGAAATCGGAGTAATCACTTTTCAGTACAGGAGAGAAGCATGTACAACTGTGCAAAATGAAGAAAACAATGGAGTTCATTTTCACCCATCTTAACAAGCGCTTACAGACTGCTACACCTGAAGGCAACTACTGAAGAAACTAATTCTCAAATTGTACAAACAGAAGCATTGAAATATTTATGTTCTTTCAGCAGTCCAGGTCCACCCCTCCAGCAGTGATTCTGCATATCAGCTCCCCCCTGAACTGACCTGCAGAGTCAATGTGGGGCAGGGCAGAAAGGGACCTGAGCTGCTGAGTCAATGTTGAGAGGAAGAGCAAACAGAGCCAAAATACTGATAGAACACCCTGCAAGATTTAGCCAGTAGATTTGTAAATGCAATGTTCTACAGTGCCTGCAGCTAGAGAGGTTAGGTTTAAAACTTACTGCTTGTAAAGAAACTTAACTTAATTGTTTGGCCATAGGTTTTTTGAATTGCATTTACCTGTTTCTTGCTAGTAAACCAGCGCAAAATGGGCTATAGGAGAAATTACTTCTTCTGTGATCACATAAGATTACAAAACAAATACATATTTGGCCTTAAGCTACGTACACACGTCAAATTTTTGTCGCCCGATAATCCACTCAGGATGACTATCGGGCGAGAATCTGGCATGTGTACACAGCCCGCGTTGATCATTGAATGACAAGCGATCCTAATGCAAGGAAGGGGGGGGCGCAGCAGGGTGCTGCTTTGTCGCTCTCCCCTTCCCCTCTCCATAGAGCAGAACGGTGTATGTACAGCACTCGTTCATGCATTATGCAGTTCTTAACGTTGGAAAGGATCGTGAAAGATCCTTTCCAATGACAAGAATCCCAAGTGTGTATGCAGCTTTAGAGGTTGATAGATAATGTATCAACATCTATGCACCATAAATGGGCTATCCAGGATACAGTTCTGGAAACAAGTCTGTTAAAAGTGACCTGTGTCCTTGTTGTAAGCTATATTTTTCTTCTCCTCATGTCAAACACAAAACACCTCTGACAACAAACTGGTAAACTAATTTAGGAGGTTAGGTTGCATCCTATTCCCAGATTGTTTATTTAGCTTTAATTACTTCATTCCTGGCTTTCCTGAATGGCTTAAATATATATTTTTTTGTAATTTACTAAGGTCACCCAATAGACATAAAGAAAGGGAAAGTGAAAAATAAAAGGTTTTTAACTGTCCTAATGAACAGATTATGTCTGAAGTGATAGCAGATTTTGACGTTTCACAGGAACAGTTTGCCCACCTGTCTCATTAGGCAACTT
The DNA here is from genome assembly GCF_032062135.1 of Pyxicephalus adspersus. Taxonomy (NCBI): domain Eukaryota; kingdom Metazoa; phylum Chordata; class Amphibia; order Anura; family Pyxicephalidae; genus Pyxicephalus; species Pyxicephalus adspersus. The sequence goes on from NC_092859.1 coordinate 28,372,299, forward strand.
CTGGCACTCTGGGAATCCCCTGCTGGAGTATTAAGGTTTAATTTTTTGCTCTGATCTGCTGCACTGGATAGAGCCATTGTAATGTGTATACCTTCTCATCCTCAGACTGTTGCACACCATTTTCTGTTACATGCAGCAAACCACATTGCAGCACTCCTATGTAACTAAAAGCAAAGCTTAGAGAACAATAGTTTTGGGTCCAAATCACAATACTAGAAATGATAAATAGAAGAAAAAAAAAAAAAAAACAAAACCCCTTTTTTAGCGAAAGTCCATTGAGGGACAAAGGACACTTGTAACTTTAAAATAGATTGTTGCCTATAGAAGGATTGGACTAACTGAAAACACACATTAGTCCAGACAAAAATAAACTTTTCTTCCCAAACAAGATTATGATCTGAAGACAAAGTGGGGAGGAAGCAAAATTTCTCAAAGCAAACCTACCACCAAGAGACTACAAAAGCTGCCACTGTTGAACTCCAAAAAATACCAAACCAAAGCAATTTTTTCGGTTTTTATTCACACACCTAAAACAAGCAGGGAGCCAACTGTGGCACAAGTTGTGTGGCAAATAACTGAAAACCAAAGCCACATAATCATTTTGGCTTAATGATTTAGAATGTATTAAAAGCAAGCGATCAAAACACACAGGCAAGTAGTATTTTTTTAAATGGTTTCTTACATAAGCGCCGCCTCCCGTAGGTCTACTTAAATGTGCTCTTTTACAACCGCGGCATTTAAAAAGCGATCTAGTGAGGAGGTAGGTACAACACCACATCCAAAAAGCCCAGTATTTGCTCCACAGCACCAACACAGGCATTACACAACAGGAAAACCTAGAAGAAATTAGGGGACCTGAAGGTAGAATGGAGGTTTTAGGGGGATCACCACTTAAGGGCAAGGTGGAGAAAAATAAACTGAACCCTTATGATCTATGAGTAACAAGGCTGACAGACACAAACCCTCACAATAGGAAATACAGATTATTCACAGCAGGATTTACTTATGCTGCTAGCCCAAAAATCAGGTGAAATGACCAGACTCCAAAATAATCCTGTACAAGGACACCATTCTGAACAGAATGGTCTTAGTGCTAAACTGGCAGGTTTTTACAGGGGCAGCCAGAACCTCAAATATAAGTACAAAAAAAAATAAAAAGATGGAGACATTGGTAGCAGTAGGCTGGCCACTACAAAACCTTGAATTACTCCACCATTAGGATGCCAGAAATAAGTCGGGAAAAAGTCTGGGTTTAGTGCCCTGAGTGAAAACAGGTGACAAGGCCCTGCTGTGGGTACCCAGGATGGATGGAAGTAAAGCTAGTCCCCGAGTTAAGGACACCAACATACGGATGACCCCTAGATACGAACGGGGCTTCCGCGCTCGCTCGCGTGCAGGACGGAAGCTTGATAGGGGCGGGGAGGTTTGCATGCCTTGCAGAGAAAATCTTTTGCTAAACACAGGATTTATATATTATACTGTAACTGACACCATGCCGCCTAATATTATGCTGAGACAAACATCTGTCCTATTTGCATTCATTAAAACAATGTACCTGTTCTGAATTACAATTTCAACTTAACAAACCTACAGTCCCTATCTCATATGTAACTTTTAGCAGATTAGTCACATGCTTCACATGTACTGGGAGATCCCCCAGTGACAATGGGAGCCGGTGTTGCTGAAAGGAGAGGACACACTACCTCTAACACCTGCATCTAAGAGAGTTGTTGATGTCATGATACAAAATTGGGAAGGAAAAAAATTCCATAAAACTTTAAAGATATCGGAGAGGAGCTGCATGATAAAGTAAAAGAACTGGTTACTCCTTCTAAACATTGGAAAACTGATCAGCCACCTGGATCCATCAGATACCTCACTTAGATAAATGAGAGCACCCCTTCATGTGTTGAGACCAATAAACTGACTTGGAACCCCAGACTGACAAGGTATAAGAAATGAAAACAGTGGAGTGGAGCAGAGGTAAAACAAAAACACTACCACAGTGTAGGTGAAAATCTGGGTAAAATTAAATCAAAGTTTAATTAAATCAAATTAAATTAAAGTAAAAATACTAAATGAAAAGGAAAAAAAATCAGCACTTGCATTAAAAATTTCAAAGTGTTATGGAAAAAAAAACACACACACATTGGAAGCATGCTGATAGTGGGAGGGTTATACCCTGTAAGCAGAAATAAAACCACATGGAAACAAGATTCCTTTGTTCAAAATATCTGTTAAAAAACATTAAATTTTATTTTAAAAAATTCAAATTATAGTATTAAAAGCTTAATGATAGGCTGGACCTCCTACTAGGAGAATGCCAGATGAAAAGCAAAAATATATAGTTGGGCTGGTAATATTGTTGAGCTATTGTAATATTCATGTCTGCTATTTAGGAAAAGCACTCCATTACTCTCTGGTTTAGCATCGCAGTTGACACGGATTCATTAACCAAGGAAGAGTTGAAGGCAGAAAGGAGACATAGTAAGAAACTGCTGAACCAAGAAAATAAATTGCTTGATCAAGTCCTCTGCGCTTCATTTATCTGGCCATACAGAGTGAAAAGTTTGGGTAAATGACAATAACTGTACTGAAATAAAAAAAATAAAAAAAACATGCAATTTCAATATCTAAATATTGAAATAAGTATAAATAAGTATATCTAAAAGTGGATCTACAATTTCCCTTTAAAGTGTATGTAAACCCCAACAATATACTATTAAAGCATTCTCTCCTAAATCCTTGAAGTGGTCCTTTGTACTATGCACATTTAAGTCTCATTTCAAACAATATTAACGCAGCTAGTTCTACATAACTAGAACTGCGGAACACTTTCTCTTTGTTAAGGGATTGGTAATGGATGTTCTATAATCCTGTCCCAGGCTGCTCTTCCACAGAAATTGTACAGCGAACAAGTGCTGTCAGTCAGGACAGAAGAGTGTAATTGTCAGGATCACCAGGTTAAAAAAAAATACTTGAAATAACACTAATGCATCCATTTTATATAAAGATTGGTTGTTTGCAATCTATTACATGTTTGCTCATGGTTTTAAACATACTTCAATAGTTTACCTTTACATATAAATGTACCTACCCTCTTCTTTCTGGTAGCCAACAACCACTAGAAGAGCTGCAAAAATGTATATTGTAGTTGGGACCAGTATACATCTTTAAGAAAGGGTGTGCAGATAATGGAACCTTTAGTCCATCAGAATTCTAAACTGTGCCAATATAGGACAATTATACATCACAGGGTGGTAGCACACAAGTGGCTAAAGCTTGGGTAATTGTATTTAGAAAACAAATTTAACCCAATCAACTAAGAATTCCTGAAATTAGAGAGGCGTAATGGCTGACTTTACAAAGCTTACCAATGGGTAGGTCCAAAATCCACATCTGAAAACAAAGGGAGGCCCACAATACAAGTTATCATCAAGTTTTCTGTTTTATTTAAGATTTTAGTTTTAATTTTGAAGACAGAGGTACATTTTCTTGGTTTAGTTTTAGCGTCAGGTTATAACCATGTTTTAATTTGTCTTTTTTTCCCCCTCGCTTGTAGGCTTCTCCTCTTCTTGATCTTCAATACTGCTTTAGAACTTCCAGAAATGGTAAAGTTTGGTCAAAAGCTGGGTGGCTGGTCAAACGCCTGCACAGGACATTACAAACGATGATATGGAATAGCTGTTGGATTTGTCATCCCCTGGTCGCATTTTAGGAAAGCAAAACTGATCTGCTGCAAAAAGAGCACGCAAAAAATTAAACACAACCGTCTCTTCCTAATACCTAGACGTGTGTCAATTTGAGCAAAGGGCAAAATATCCTTGTAAGTGCCAATAGCCTGATTTTGCAAATGAAACACGGGTCCAATAAAGCAGATTATTCATTATAAGCGGTTTGGATCTTCATGGCTGAAGGATGGATGACAGAGTGTGACACAGCAGCTGGAACCAGTAACACCAACACCTTTCCAGATCTTGAGTTAGAGAATAATAAAAAAACAAAAAGAAATCACGTGTACTGATAAAAAGTTTGGTTGACCTAAGCTTTCTTTTTTCAGCTGAAAAATTATTGGCTTAATGTCATCACAATTTAGGCCTGCTGTACTGAATTTTGAAAGCACTGCTGACAAATGGCAAAGAAAAAGATTGGCAATGAGTAAGACAATTCTACTTATCCATTTCACCATAACCCCTTTATTTCAAGAGGGCTTAACAGTAGATGTAGATAAAATTCTGCCCCTTTGGTCCTGAGGAAAAAAAAAATGAAATGATTTTGTTCACCAGCCCTCAAACTCTTTGAAGAATTACAAAAAACCCTCAAGAAAACTTAAGAGGCGTTTCATTCAAATGGCGCTCTCTGTTAAGAGAAGCACTGATCATGTTAGAATACTACTTCCCTAAAGATTTTAAGATTATTGTTCCTTGCTACTTGCACTAGCTAGATCTGAGAGCTGTAAAATCACATTTATTCATTTTTTAACAAAAATATAAATATCATGCAGCAGACCAATGATCTCTTTTATAGTGATTGTTTCTTGAACAAAAACTTTTTTTTTTTTGATATTCCATCTCTTTAAAAACTTTCAGGAAACTTGTGGTGCTCTTTGCTGTTGGCAACTTTCACTAACAAGCAGAAACGACGACGGACTCTCGAAAGCCAACTTTTTTTTTTATTTTGGAGGGATAAGGGGTTGGTGATCCCCTTAAAATGAAGATTCTTGACAATTCTGGAAACTGTTAGAAGAGAAGAATTATATGAGAGGGAAACACTGAGGATTTGATTTTGACTGAAACTGGGTGGTTGAGGAGGGGAAGCAATTCCCAAATTCTAGCAGTCCCATAAATTTCTTTTTCTCAATGACGGTCCAGGGTGGAGCTCTGTAGTAGATCTGTAGGTGTTTTGGTTGGGGGTCTGAAGGCGGTCTGAAAACCTGGGGGTGGGGAGTGGAAACTGGGGGGATTTGTGGGGGGAGGGTAAGGGCTCCAATTTGCTCTGTGTAAGGGGATCTGTGTGCTGAAGAGGTTGTTATGAGGGTGGTGGGGAGGTATACTGCTACTGGGGCCGTCCAACTCTGTCAGAGCTTGCAGGGACTTTAACCAGTGTGGCGGATTGTCATCTTGCAGAGGTTCTAAACCATTTCCTGTGGATGACGGGATGCCTGGAAAAGAAAAAAAAGAGGAACAGTGTCAACACAATATACAGTATGAAAGCTCAAGCTTCTAAGGACCAGAAAGTCTAAATTATTATATATTATTATAATACATATTATAATATGTATCTATAATATTATTATATATACATATTCTTTTTTCATAAACAAAACCAGTAGTGCCTTTATCTGACCTCCTTTGAAGAAAACATGTTCCACGGGGAGCCCTTGCTTGAAACATATTTAAATTACATTTTTTAGGTAGTGAATATTAGGAAAATCGTTTTTTTGCCTGTGTATCCTAAATAAAAAAAAAAAAAAACAACTTTCTTTCTATTCTTGTTCTCGAGACAACAGGAGATGTGAAAAAAATCTCCTTTTAAACACTTCCTAGTATGAGAGCTGCCTTCACTGAAAGATTTTCCCTCTATTTCTTTTCCTCTGAGCACTCCAAGTTGGTTTTACTAACACTTCGTTTCCCATTAACAAAATTCTAGAGGGCAAATCTATTCTGATGATACACAAGCAGCAATAAATTCCTTTAATGTTTCCAAAGGCTGAGAAGTTTTCCCATGAAAACTGCACCCAAGATACTGAAGCATCACTTGATTGGGGTTTACGGACTTTCCAAAACCGCCAGCTTTTTTTTTTTATTTTAAGTTGGACAAGTTATTCTAAACTATATGGAAAAAGTCTGCAGGCATGTGACTATATAAAGCACCTTTGATTTTAATTTGTTATATCGCATTACAAAAACATGGACTTAGGTAGTTGACCCAACCACTCCTTGCAACTTTAACAGCTATGACTTGTGGTACACTTTCCAGATTTTTGGAGTGTGTCTGTGTAAATCTGATCCAAAGAAAAAATATTAAAAATTATCTGAACCTAATTTGGATCGATATATCTAAACAGGAATTGAGCCTGTGTGACTGAATGTTATCCAATTTAGGAGTCAGCCCATTCCAAATGGTATTTTTTTTTTTGGTGGAAAATAAAACCTGACATTTGCTTCTCTTCAGGGAGCTTCATTGGTTAATTTCTGCAAAATATCCATCTAAACATCGATTCTGGCTATTAAAAGAGATGATTACTCTGCCTGCTAGATTTTGTATGTTAAAGTATAGAGATGTGAAAGGAGTAAACTAGCTGAGCTTAGATTGTATCAGAGGAAATTCCATCTAGAAAAATTACTAAAATTTGTTAAAAATAAAGAAATTAATACCTTACTATTTATATCAAATCATTAAGATGATCACGACATGATTAAACAGTCTGAGCAACAATGTTTTGCTTGCCTGTTGCCCCGGGTTGGATCTCAGAATCCATAATATTCAGGTAAATCAAGTAACTTTGTTGTAGTTTTTATCCCTTGAGAATCTCAGTAAAGCCTAACTCCAGACTCCAGGTTGCTTTTTTTAGTTTAGGTATATAAATGGGTTTTTACACCAAGTTTTATTTAGGGCTTTTACAGAAAAATTATTGTGGAACTAAACCCAGTTTATACTCAAATTGTCCCCATTGTTGCCATCATCTGTTGCAATCTTCAACCATCCTGGTTGGCCTGGACTAGCGCTGGGTGGAGCAAATTTAGTCCCAGCAGGCACATGTGCAACTCCGCTATTTTGATAGCTGAGGGGATCGATCGGGCTGCTAACATTGCTTACTGCAGGATGAACTTCATCTGTCCTTTTATGAAACAAAGCTCTGCCTGGTCGTTCTCTATTATGCAGACCATCAACAGAAGAAGAGCAACGCGTACAGATCCATGTCCTCCCTGTTCAATCACCAGGCTGGGCACTTAATAGTGTCTAAGCTTTACCGCTAAACTGCAGTGGAGGAAATTGGTGACAAATGCTTGGGTGTAAGTGTGTGGTAGGTTTTTCTAGCGCACAAGACCTTTTCTCTCTCTCACACTGCTAAGTAACAGAAGTAAAGTAGATCTAATTTCTAAATGGACTATAATTAAATTTGCCCTATGTAACAAGGATTATTAGTTTTAATTTTCAGGTCAATATTTTTTTTTTTTTTTCAGTGCTGTTGGCCTCCTCTCTCTTCCAGACATTTTGTCTACATACATTTGTTACACTGTCAGCAACACATTGTTCTTGATTGACTTCCTGAGAGTGACAATATTAGACCATGTCTTTGCAACGTATGTTGGCAAATCACCTAAACTCCCTACCATGGGTGCGGGAGAAAACAGAGCACAACTAGGGGACAGTTGTTACCCGATAAAATAAATTGCCTAAAGCATCACAAGGTTTTTTTTAAAGAAATTTAATTTTGTAATACCTTTATCATGTTGTAGATGAAACCTCTGGAATTGCTTTTTTTATTTAATTAAGTATATCCTAATAACTCACATAACACATGTAGGATTCAGTTTTCCGTTTCTTGAAAAAAAGTATAACCATGTAGTTTACGCCATTCTGAACAAATGTGGAGTATTGCTATACAAATCAAGTATTAAATTTGCCAAGTTCGTTGTGGCACAAATATGATTCATTATGTTACCCAATGATTGTTTCAAATTAAAACAAAAAATCATTATGAATTTAATTAGAAAATGATTGTAGATCAGAATTATACATTTCAGGATTGTCCCTCTGCCACTGCAACCAACACCTAAAAGGAGAATGGGCTTGGTTGCAGATGCTGATTAAATGGTTGTCCTATAGCTGATTGGGCAGAGGGGATATGTCAATCCTATAACGGACATGCGAGGGGGAGGAGGGAGAAGCAGTTACCTGTAATGATAGCGGGATCCATCCAGCTTGCCGGGCAGTCCCAGTTCAGGCTGTTGGTTGTGGCAGTGTTGGACGTTGGTGCACTGTGGGTGGCGTTTGAAGGGGAAGAAGCATTTGAGAGCCCACCAAAGTTGATGTTTATGTTGGGCAGGAGAGCCCTAAGACCATCCTGCCATTCCTTCATATTTATACTTTCTATTGAATTGCTGTGGTCTGGGAGATTTATACAAAATAAAAAAAAAAAAATAAAAAATAAAAAAAAAAAAAGAAAGTTTCCATTAATGACTTTGGTTTAGGAATGAGATTTAGATGTAATTCCTTTAAATTTACTAATCGATTGCAATAGGGATTTCGATTAAAGGGGACTTGTTTTTTAATAAGTCAAAACGCAAAAAAAAAAAGAAAAAGAAAAAAAGGAAAAAAGAAAGAAAAGAAAAGTCTCACATACACTAGTAAACTGGAGGGAAAATGAGTCCCTACAAAAACCTACATGAAGTAATTGTGGCAGTAAGGGCATGCATTAATATATATCTATGATGCTGGTGTTAAAATTGATATTGTTTAATTATATTACCTGGGGAAAAGAAATTAAACAAAATAGTGATGGAGCACAAATAGAAAACTTTTTTTTTTTTTTTTTAAAAAGGTCAAATATCTTACTAGTCATGCGATCTCTTATAGAGAGCATAGACATCAAAATCCTTCACCAGTGTTAATATGGCCCCACGTTCAACCTGATTTTTGCTAAAGAAACTATAAGCTTTTGACACCAATAACATTTTATTAGAGTAAAAAAAATATTTGTACTACAGTAAAAAATCTTTCAACGGTTAATAGAAAAAAAAAAACCAAATGGATCGAATGCTAGAAATCAAATGAACAGGAATACTGCTGTCTACAAGAGGTTCAGACAATGTAAAAAAAAAAAAACAAGGGTAAGGCTAGCTAGTTGCTATACTTCTACACTCGCTCAAGAACTCAGGTAGAGCAAAAAGTGAATCAAGAAAGAGGACATCCTTTAACAAAGACTAACAGGCTCACAAAAAGAACCTAAGAGGCAACAGTAAAGAAGCTACTGGAGAAAATCATTTTATAAAGTATAGAGCATAAAAATCCATTTATACTCCCACGTTTATTTACTTATTTTAAAGAGGACAGGGGCCTTCAAAGTGTAGAATCTAAAAAATGTGAAGCCAAAAAAAGGTGTGCTGAGCAAGAATGGCAAAAAAAAAAAAAAAAAAAAAATGCAAAGTTTTCCATACATAAATTAGAGTGGGTGCCTGCAGGACTTTATGTCTGGAGAAAATCATTTTATAAAGTATAGAGCATAAAAATCCATTTATACTCCCACGTTTATTTACTTATTTTAAAGAGGACAGGGGCCTTCAAAGTATTTTGCCCTATCAAGGGTGGAAATAAAATATTTATGCAGGACAAACATTGAAAAAAAAAAAAAAAAAAAAAAAAAAAGCAAGTTTTTCCATAAATAAATTAGAGTGGGTGCCTGCAGGACTTTATGTCCATAGCTAGCATTAACATCCACCCAAAAGAATGCTGTAACAGTTGAAATTAAAGACCAGGTAGTAACTTTACAAATGGAAGCCTGTTGTCAGAAAACCCTGGAGGAACAAAATTCCCCAAAGAGGTGTTAGGATCGGGCCTCTATTTTATTAGGATTGTCTCCCAAAAATGATGAAAGGAAAAAATGGAGAAAACAAATGACAAAAATAAAAATGGAAGGAGCAAACGTTCATAGTAATTTATAATGTATGCATAAATTAAATTGGCATTTTGAGGGTTTGCTTTAAAAAGATGACTTACACTTTTTAGAGCTTAACAGTCATGCAAACCCTCTTACATTGTAGATGTGAGAATACATTTTGCTGGGCAATGCAATGAAAATATTGCTCTGTAAAATCTTGCATCCACACTTTCTCTGACCTTCTCAGCTCTTCAAGCAGAGCAAAAGCCACATCTTTTATCATATTCTCAAACAGAATTGTGATGTAGAGGAAAATTTGTATGAAGGTAAGACTATTTAAGGTCTCTTATATCACGGATTACATTGGGTCATTTCAGGACGACCTGACAGATTTACAGAAAGTGCAGTTTATGAAGCTGCAATTTTAGGACATCCTCCATAAAGTAAACTACAGGCCATATATCAGCCAGGCACAGATTTTAGCATTGGGAAAAAAGGAATGAGTCAATGCTATAAGATTTTGAAAATTTTGTGAAAAGTTCAGAGAAATAACTGCTACACTGGAACAATCATGTGCAACACAGTGTTTGCATTTAGGTTTCCAAAAGTTGTCTTTGAGTCAGGGGCATAGAAGACACCTGCACTGCCAGACCAATGTAAAAGGGATGCATCTGTGAACTGGACATAAAGGCATGCTGACATAGTATCCAAGCAAGTATGATGTTGGTTGACAATGCAAATTCAACAAATTGGTTTTCAAGCAAATGAAATGACAAGAACTGCTATGATGGTCTTTGAAATGGAGCAATATAGAAGAATCATTATATATTTTTCTGTCTTGGGTTTTAAAGTTCAGTTTCTTTAATCAGCACCTGCTTAAATTTTAGTTTTGATCCACCAGAAGGAAATATGAACGGTTTCTGATTTTACACTAAATAGAGGCATACTCCACATTTATTCCTGAAACTCAAGAATAAGCACTCCTTTACCAAGCACAAACTTGTTGAATTGAAGCTGTGTCCAAAAGATAATGTATCAAATTGAGACGTTTCACATAGCTAAATCCCACATATCAGAAATTCCGGCAATGGAATAAAAGGCCTATCCAACATAGCTTTAATATTAAAATATAAAAACGTGTATTGACAAAACATTTCTTGTTTGACAAAAGTATGGATTTAAACCATTATAATTATTTTTGTTGCTGTCGGTACTCGGGAGATTTCCCTTCACTTTCTATCCCAGAGGATACAGCAGTAAGTGAGGAAATATGAAGCTTATGCTTTCAGTTGTCACCAGAACAGATTTCCCCACTAGAAGATCCACCTTGAACTCCTGTGGCGACAAAAGTATAATCATGGATTTAATTTCCTACTGCTCTCTCTGGTATAATGATCATGAGACCAAAAAGAGAGACAGTAATAAAAACAGAGGATCTAACCCTTTACTAGTATATGCAATCAATTCTTGCTTTAGGCTTCTCTTTTGCTGCAGAGCAAAAGAAATGGCAAAAAATCACTGTGCTTACCCTTAGTAAGAGGGACCGTTTTTGAGTCTGTACCAAACTCAATCCTAAATTTCATAAATTTTATAAATATATCTATACCACAATTAGATGCAGTTAAAATGTATAGTTTATTGAGTACATAAACAATATGGACATGTAAAAGATTAAAATATTATAATAGGCAGATGAATGAATAAATCTTTTGCCATACAAGATCATTCTGTATTATAGTTTCACATGGTAACATGTTTCACAGAGTCTTCTCTGCTTCATCAGACCCAGAAAACTGTATTCAATGGCCAAAATAGGTAAGTGTCTTCTAATTCTGTAATAGACAAGAAACTTTGTACCTACACTTCTAAAGAATAAGAATATATACTTATTAGTCATAAGCAAGAAAAAGGGAAAACTTCAAGTATACATTTTTGGATGTAATTATGCAAATCAAGTACTTACAAAAATAAAGTGTAGTTGTTGGGAATGCCTTTAGAAACACTGAAGACTTCTCCCCCAAATTGTATAATGATATCATCTCTTTTTTGTGGCAATACCAACTCATATAAACAAATTGGGGCGTATATGAAACTCCTGTGTTTTACAAAAATTATCATTAGTATTCTAGAAAAATGGGATACTTTTAAATATCTAATAAGCAGGTAAGTAATTCCATCCTCAGTCTCAGAATCAGTGTGATGAACAACCCAGGGAGATATAAGACCAGAGGATGTGTGCAACAAACTAGCCATATGAATAATTTTCATATTTGTAAGTGTTATAATATATAACACAGGAGTTTCATAAAGACACCTATTTGTTTATATGGGTTGGTAATTCTACAAAAAAAAAAAAAAAGGTTATCATTATACCATTTGGGGGGAGAAGTCTGCAGTCCAAGAACTATACTTCATTTTTATAAGTGTTTACAATTTGCATACTTACATCCAACAATTTATGATGCTTGAAGTTTTCCTTTTTTTTGCTTATAAATAACAAGTATATATTCTAATTCTTTAGGAGAAGCGTAGGTACACAATTTCTTGTCTACTACACATTAGGAGAATTGTATCTATTTTGGCTATTGAATACAGTTTTCTGGGTCTGATGAAGCAAAGAAGACTCTGTGAAACATGTTACCATGTGAAACTATAATACAGAAGGATCTTGTATGGCAAAAGATTTATTCATTCACCTGACTTTCTTAAGTTAAGTTTTATAGTTTTAGTACATAAATGAACAATAATGATATATAAAAGATTAAAATAAACTGCATCTAATGGTGGTATATATTTATAAAACTCCATTTTTGTGGTGCCATATTATATGTGTTTATCATAACAGGGGTGTATGCCACAATTATTAGTTGATTAGTTGCCCTAGTTCCAGGCACCATATTTTGATATCAATCTTAAAATTTCCTGCCGCACAACTGAGCTGCAATACACCTGTGTAGAACTACCCTAATGAGTTGCATGCCAGGCAGTGTAGAAATATTAAAGTGGATGTTTGCCCAGGCTATGAACACTAAAGTATTAACATATTCTGAATAGTTGGTAAAAGCTCCTTAAATAAGCCTTTTCAAGGTTTAGAACAAAAGCACTAAAATCTAAGCTTGTTTATGTTCTGTTGCTGCATGATCTTGGCAGTGTACAACAGCTCTAAAGCATAAAAATTACAGGTGTTAGCTGTTAGGGTCCAAAATTGACTGTCATTTTCTTCTTTTGTGATCTTTGAGGATTTCTAATAATTACTTTAAACAGGAATAAACTCAAAAATGAAAGAAGAAATAGTGACCAGGCAGGTATTATTATTGCAGAACGGACAGATGATGCTCCTTATGCAATAGAACGACCTTCCTTGCCTGATTGAAATTTTTTTTTTAAATTGCACTCACCTGTCCTCTTTCTGGTAAAGGTGCCGCTATCTTAACCCAATCATCCTTGAGTTGTATCTCCGGCCATCTTGATTGCCCAGGCCGGGATGATGTAACTCCCACGTAGGCATGTGGGAATTCATTCAGTGCCAGCAGCCACAGGGGAAGCCTGCGACTTTTTTTTTTTGACAGGTGAAAACAGCGATTAGGCAGGTCAGTATGTTTTATTGCAGAAGTGACATTGCTTTCCCCTTCTGCAACAAAGAACTGTCTCATCGTTCATTTTAAAAGCAGAACTTTAGTTCCATTTTATTATTTGAGACAGCTTATTTCACACTTTAGTATGCAATGTATCTTACTAAACACAGTGTTCAGATGGTGCATTTGTGGGGCCATTAACAACGAACGTGGTAACAAATGCACTAGGATGAACAAACCCTTTACTGCTCATTAAGAATATTTAAATACTTTGATGTCCATTTTCTGGGCATTGATGAACTTTAAGAGAGTAAAAAAAACATTGCAATAGTTACTTCTTAGCAGTCAACAACTAAACGGGCAACGCTAACACTTGTGCTTTCTTGACAAGTGTGACTGATTGAAGCACTGTGATGGGGATGGTTGTTGCTAATGTTTTGTAACATTCTGGATCTCCATTGTGCAGCAAAGACAGGACATTTAAAAAAAAAACAAGTTGGGGTTTAGAGAAAAAGCAAGAAACATAAAAGCAGCCACTGTGCATTATCTGTTCAGCTGACTGGCAGTCATGCGAACCTTTATGCTTCATTGCTTAGAGTAACTGACCTAGTAGATTCTGACAACTTTCTAGAGCAACATTTCTCAACCCGAGTTCCATGACAAGCTAGGGCTTCTGGAGCAATGAGCAGTGTGTGCCTCTCAGTGACACCAGTTATCTTTTTTTAGCTATCTATAGGGGTCACCTTCTTCCCACTGACCACCATGCTGATATACTGTGAGCTGTGGATGTAGTAATTATAGCAGGGGTCCCTGAAAACCTGCAAGTTATTTTAAGGGTTCCTCCATATTAAAAAGGTTGAGAAAGTATGTTCTAGAGATTCTTGATGTACATACTCTTTTCAGGTCAATGTTATAAATAGTAATGAAGGCAGAAAGTCAGCAAAAAAAAAAGACAGGTAGGTATCATTTTCAAAAATAGTTCAGCATGGGAAGACCTGAATTTCTTCTGTGAATCATAAGACATTTTTAACATCTTAAAAGCGCAACTGTACAGAGAACACACACGGCATTCTTTGTTCGCATTTTTCAAATATACTATATGGCCATAAGTTTATTAAAACCTGAGCATCGCACCTATTTGTAAGTATGCTGAACATCCTATCCCCAATTCTTGAGCATTAATATGGAGCTGCCCATACTTTGAAGCTATAAACTAACTCCACTCTTCTGGAAAGGTCTTGAACAAGAATTTGGAGGCACATCTGAGAGTTTTGCCCATTTAGCCAAAACAGCAATTCTTATGTCAGGTATTGATGTTGAATGAGAGGACATGGCTTTCCTTTTGTATTTCAATTCCTCTCACAGGTGTTTACTTGGGTTATGAGGGTTCTGTGCAGGCCACTTGACTGACTTACCATAAGTTCATGAAGTTGGATTTGTGAAAAATGCAGACATGCTGGAACAGTAAAGGGCCTTCCCCACACTTTCCAAAAGTTGGCAAATTCACAAATTTCTAAAACGTTTTTATATGTGGTAGCATTTTTTTAAAACACAAAATGCCATTTTGAAGGATGTGAACAAACTTTTGGCCATAAAGCCTATAGGGATATAGGAACATCACAAACCATCACCATCTGCTGTCTCTGATTTTAAAAGAATAAATGACCAAGAAAGCAGACTAATCCAGTAAAATATGTGACTAATTCAGTTGCCTCAAACCCCATCCCAGTTGCTAGAATTAATAAATATTTAACATTCATTTAGGACCACTGACCAAACCAGGCTTTCTCAAGTCATTAATCTGAAAAATATGAAGTTTAACCCAACTTACCTGAAATGGGAATCCCACCCAGACCTGTATTGTGTTGAGGAGGGTGGCTCAAGTCCATGAAATTACTGTTTGAGGTTGGGTTTGCCGTGTGGTTCAAGTGCATGATGTTATTGCGAGGAAAGGCCATCCACGGATACCGTGCTGCTTGGCCCGGGAAACTGAATGAGTTATAAACTGGTCTGTGTTGAAAGGGTGGGAACCGCTGTGGTAAAACAGGAAAGGTGCTAGAGATCGAGTTGGCGTTGGTGACTGTGGTGGGATGAAGGAAACCAGATCCTGGCCCTTTGGCAGTAGTGTGAGAAGAGGGGTTCTGAACTGAGGTGGGGGACAGTGATGGCTGGTCTTGGACAGACAGTTCCTTTTCAATCAAGTCTGCTAAGGCTTTGCGGGTGATATCAAAGGGATCAAAGCCCAGGTCATCCTCTTGCTGTTTAGAAGAGCCAAAGCCAAATGCAGCTTGCCAGTCCGTAGATGAGGAGACCGGGATTGTTTCTGTATAAATAAAGGATATGTTAGCATTGGATGTGAAGTAAAAAAAATATAACAAGCTCTCTACTAACCATAAAAAGGAACACAATTTGTAATTTATACATTTTGCTTCTCCTTTTCTTTTCTAATGGGATTTTTTGATATTTAAAGAAGACTATCCAAAAAGTCCCTTAGGTAAGTGCTGGAACTACAGAGGTCAGACACAAAATTTTGCTTACAAAACATACGCAGGTAGACATTTTTAAAGACGACTTTGCATTATATTGACGTGTCCCCCTGTAAAAACTTCTAGCTAGTTCCTGGAAAATTAGGGTCCCAAATCTTGAGAAGGCTCTCACTCCAAAGAGAATCATCCTTCCTTCACCTGTGGCCAAAATTTGGGGCAATTTTAAAAATTCTTGTCTTTACAGGTAGATTTGGAAATACTAGCAGTCAATGAGGGACTGTGCCAATCATTATACATGGACTTTGCAAAAGTTAAGGTTAAAAAAAGTTCAAGTTCGACTTTTTTGTATGTTTATAATTATGTTTATACAATGGTCTGTTTATGCCATCCAACCAGATCCCTCTATTCCTAACTTTTGTGCTGCTAAGAAATTGAAAGTTTTTTCCCCCTGCACTATGAACAATGTACCTGATGTAAAGAGGCTCTGTGGCTCTGGAGCTGTTGGCCATTCACTTGATGTCTGTGGGGAACTGGGGAATGGAGGAAGTCCACTGGGAATAGGATTTGGGTGCCGGAAGTTGTCTGAAAATAAAGACTGTGACTCTGTTATGGCATCTTCGAAGGGAGACCGTGCACTGTGATTTGCTGAACTGGTGGGGATGGCTGTATTGGGTTTGGATAAACCTGGCGGAGGCGACGGGGTGTCACTTGTTAATATCTGTTAAGAAAAAAAAAAAAGCATTTAGCAAAAATGTGAACGTATCTTTGATAACTTATAAATGTAGAGGATAATGTACAAGGAGACCAGCTTTCCACTAAAGACCTAATTAGCATGACAAAAATCGTAATAAAACCAACCACTAAATGTCCATACAAGCTTAAACATGCTAATGGAATTTCTTTAATATTCCAAAATCTGCATAAAAGTACCTGGTGATGCTTTTTAGGCATTTCCTGTTACAGAGCATAAGTGCTCTGTCCCTGTGTTACAATCATGTTCCTGCCCCGTAACTTTTTCATATAGGCAGGGAATGTAGACAGCAAAGAGGCTGGAGAAGATCAGGCAATTCTCTATGATAAAGTGTTTCATCCTTTGGATGAAAGGAACTGTCTCTGGCAACTCCAGAATCAGTGCCTACCTGGAGTGGACAGGAGGGCGATAATTCACTTGACCAGCCTAAAAACTGTGTATCAATAGATCAAACTAGCTCTTGCCAGACAAAGTTGGGTTTGGCAACAAAGCACCAGGGTCCATACAGCTTGCATAGTTACATGGAGCAGCAGGAAAGGGGGTGCCAACAATGGAACTGGTATTCCTTGGGGTCAAAGGGGTCTGAAAAATGGCTTAAGAGACAAGGGAACCTTACCATACACATTCAATTTTTTACACTTAGTGGAAATGGAAAATGACATAATTTGAACACCGACCCGGTAAACATCTGTTAATTGACAGGGATAAAACCCAATATTTGCCAGAACAGAGATCATTACCCACCTGTTGTAAGTTATCACCATTTCCTATACTTAATGACTCTGATGACTTGTCGACAGAACTGAAAAATAAAAAAACAAAGTGAAAAACATTAAAGCTTGATGAGCTTTTATCCTGAGCTTAGCTTACGGCGCAACTGAATGGTTTGTTGTCTGAACCCAGCAGTATATCAGGGGATGCATAAGGTTGATACCAAGTACAATTAAGGCATTTACACTGCTTATCTATCTTTTTCACTCCATTCTAGTATCTCCCCAAAAAAAGGTCGTCAAATCATCAGATGGGTCTTGTGGGTAAAATAATCTGTAGCAGTGGGAAACACAGTGGCAGCTGTAGTTTTGGGCACTGTTTAGTAAAGGGCATACAGCCAGTAGGTCCCATCCTCACCTCCTCTTCCCAGACATTCACATAGCCTCATTCTTCCTATTGTGAATGGCAAGGGAGAGAGGAAGATTGGACTGCTGCTGGTTGCATGAATTTTTCACCTGACAAAACAAAAAAAAACAAAAAAAACACCTGCTCAATGAAAGAACCTTGCTTTAAGAAAGAGATGCCTGGAACAAAATAAAAAGTACATTTTGTCTGGAGTTCGGCTTCAAAAAAATGTGTAATACAGAGCTAAACTAATATTTGCATCTTATCACAGTTAGGCAGGAGTTTAGTCCTGCCACAGGGTGCCTGCTATTATATTTGTCTTGCCCACTTTTCCCATTACTATTACACAGTCTGAGACTGTTTTAGGGTCATCAATTGCTTTCAATGATCAAACGATACAAGTGGTTAAGAGTACAAGCGACATATCTTTAGCAAAACTTTCCGATCTCTCCCTTTCCATTTGTATTTCAATTATAAACCTT
The DNA here is from genome assembly GCF_032062135.1 of Pyxicephalus adspersus. Taxonomy (NCBI): domain Eukaryota; kingdom Metazoa; phylum Chordata; class Amphibia; order Anura; family Pyxicephalidae; genus Pyxicephalus; species Pyxicephalus adspersus. The sequence goes on from NC_092859.1 coordinate 28,390,313, forward strand.
AAATCTATTGCTTTCATATAAAATATTTCCAATTATCTTTTGAATGCTTGTTTAATCCTGTGATTAGGAAATGGGTGGCTCAAATTGAACACCTACATCAATCTTTCCCCGGTGTTACATTACGGTGTAAAAGAGAGAAGAAGCAATCGGGATGACACCACAACTGTGATAAACACAGCTACACGTCACTATTAAGCCCAATAAAGAAAGCACAACCCTGGGGGCATTGACAGTTTAAGCATTTTCTTTTCATCACAGTAATTAAACTTCTCCTAGCATAACATAATCATCAGAGAAAAAACAAAGCATCATCATATAAATCTATTGTGGCATAAAAGACGACATATGTTAGTTTTTTTTCACTGAATCCAACAGGAAAAGAAAACAGCATGCAGAAGACATTTGGAATAAACATACATGCAGTTAAATCACAAAAAACAAACACAATCATAACCATATTAGAAAAACATTTTCTAAATCCAACCATACACTGATTCACATAGGAAGGGTAAAGTGGATCTGGGATCAAAAACTAAAACCCTGCCAATTTATGGAAAACATCTGGAATTGTTTTTACTATTTAAAATTTACTTTTGTTTAAAAAATTTTCATGGAAAAGTAACCGTGCATTCCTGTATCGCTACCTCCGACTTCCAGTCTCTAGAGATTAGGAGCCAGATTTGGTGATGTCACTACTGCTCAGTGTTATCCTTGCAGGAGAAGTAGCTGTACCAGAAGACATAGCACAAGGATATCCCGGGTTTTATCTATTGCATGAATAAGTGCCCCACCAGTCTTACTGATTCTTAACCCCCCTGATGGTGGTCCAGAGTCTGGCTCGGGGTGAATTTTATGTACCAAAAGTAGTAACCCTGAGCCACACTCAGGGTAGCAAAAAAAAAAAAAAATTATACTTGTTTCCCTAAGGGATCCCTGGTTGGCTTCTGCATCGCATCACATCCTCGGCTCGATCGATGTGATGTGTGAAGCGTTGGTACGCTGGTAAGGAGTGGAAATTGGAAATTTAAAGCAGATGACATTGTAATCTGTTTTTAAAACATTGATCACAGTAAAAAAGTTATAAAAATAAATCCAAATAATAAACTATAAATCCAAAAGTTTATTCTATTATTGTACCGTTTAGACAAAAAAAAATTATTAAATTCATTATTTTTTATATTATATTTTAATTTATGATTTGTGTTTCAAACTTATCATACCTGGGACTTCAAATATTAAACAAATTTCCACGCAAAACAATGTACCACTTTTGGCATAAAAATACGGACATAACCTGACATGAAAAAGCAAAGCCCCATCTTTACCCAGGAGCACTGTGCAAAATAAGGAATGGCTAGTCAGTAATGGGGAAAATGTCATCTAGATCAGTGCACATGTCCCTTATCTGTCTGGAGCAAAGCTGCCACAGTACAAATCTTTTTGGAGTAAGACTTTTATGACACAGACCTCTAAGAAAAGAAAACAAAAAAAAAAAAAAGCACACAAGCAGAGTGATAGCTCAGTGGCTAGGAAATAGAACAGGGTTTGAATCATGGCCAGGACACTTTCTTTGTGGTTTCCTCCAACATACTAAAAACATGCAGGTAAGTTAATTGGCTTGCCCCCTTAGACTGTGGTAATGACATGATTACGAAAGCGACGTTACATTGTGAGCCCCTTAGAAAGGACAGTTAGTGACATGACTTTGTAAAGCGCTGCGTAACATGACGATGCTATGTAAATACATGATGATGATAATATTGATAACTCATGACAGGTTTTCTATTCATTTAGGGCTTAACAAGACATCAGTACTATTACACATGCAACTTCGTTGAAAGAGGTTTCACAGGTTCTTTTAAAAACTGAAATAGATGTTGGTTCAGGTCAAGTCAAATCTCCAAACAGAATCTTTTTAGCTCTTTTATCATTTCCTGGACAAAAAAGAAACCTGGACCCATAATGTACAGATTTAAAACAAAGAGACTGTCACCTGTGCCTGTCCACCTACCCACCCCGCTCATACAAGCTGACTGACAGCCCAGCATTTCTTATAAAATTGCATTCCCCTGTGTCAAGAACCAAAACGTTACCAATCTGAACCGATACAACAAACCAGATTCCTGGGCTGCAACTTGAGAGATTACGTGATCTGATTTTACCAGTAAGGGATTTTAATGCATGCACAAATTTATTCGGTCACCTTTGCTGAGCATTACTGAACATAATCCACAGAAGTACATGTTTGCTGAATTCCTAAATAATGCTAAAACATTAGACTGGCTTCTGATCATTCCACTAACCTGTCAGTGCCAGCCTATGGCAACCAATAAATAAGTGCTTTACAGCTAAAAGAGGTTAGCACAAAAAAAGCCTACGTGAAAAAATCTACTTGAAAACTATAGATCCACAAAACACATTTTCAACAAAACCAGAATTTGTAATGCTCCCACATATAGGATTTAAATCACAACTTCAGGCACTGAGGTAGATTGCTTGTCTTACAGCACAAATAAATATATGGAAAAACAAGGACCAACCTCAAGTAAGGCTACGTACACATGTGCAAAGTTTCTTGTGCGATAATCAGCTCAGGGCTGATATCGGACAACAATCTGGCGTCCGAACCACCGTTCTGGCATATCCACCTACGATCGTAATGCAAGAGAAGAGAGCTCAGCGAGGTGCCGCTTCGTCGTTCTCCCTCTAACCCTCTCCATTGAGCAGAATGGTGCTGTATGTACAGTGCCCGTTTACTCATCGGGCAGTCGCTTATCTTTGGAAAGGTTTGTGAAAGATCATTTCCAACGACAATTATTGCATGTCAGTACTTAGCCCAATTTACAGTACATCAATGAAAGATTCAAGTGTGTCACTATTGTCCCCTATTTGTATATCTCAATTATGTGAGCAAAACAAACAAACAAAGCAAGCGTGGTCAATACCCAGAAGCCAACTGGTAGGATGTAATGTAGCAATTTTTTGGTTGACATCTAATTTTCCAGTGCAGCTAATAGCAGTTGAATTCTTTCAACTATTTCCTAGACTCTACTCTAAAATTAACAAATATTGTGAAGATCTGTAAGGATGGGGATTTAGGTGTAGATCTCAAATTCAATACATTTAGAAACTAATAACAGAACCTTTAGAACATGTTTTGTTCTTTTTTTTTTTTGGTGCCCTAAAAGAGGTAAAAAAAAAAAATTCACTAATTGAATTGGTTAGATAGGAAACCCAAAGGTTTCCAAAGCCTGACTGGCATGGTAATCAGAATACATTAATGACTGAAGGATTAGTAAAAAGAATTGTTTTAAAGAGAAAACAGTTCAGAAAAAACATAATGCAACAAAGATTTAGTAAGAGGTTAAACTACTGAAAAGAGAAAATCCATATAAGAAAGCAAAATTTAAAATCCAACACAAAAGCTGCCAGATTATTAAATCATGTTTCAACTACAACTAAATTTCCAAAATGTTTTTGAAGTTCCATGAATGTCAAAAAAGGGAACAGTTAAGCCTAACAAGTCATATCTACATACCTTGTGTCGTCCTCTATGACCCTGCCAAATTTGGAAACATTATGCTCAGCGGTATCCCAAAACAGCCTAAAAATTTGTGAAAAACAGGGGTTTTAAAGCAGTAGTGTTGTAGAAAAACAGAGGTGTTGTCTGTTTTGGCAGACACTGTCAGGAAAGATTGAGATCTACATGAAAATTTAACTGCAAAAATTAGTTTAAGCTAAAAGACAAAAAAAAACTAAAATGTTAATTCCTGCTCCTTTTAAACCAAAGCAAGAAGGAAGATGGAGAAAAAGTAGAAGGGAACCTAAAGATCAATCTAGATATGGTTTATGGTCACTAATCTTTTAAAAGATCTAGTCAACAGTCTTCAAGAAACTCTAAAAGGGTAGGAATATACTAAGTAAGTCAAAAAAGAATTAAAAGATGGAATGAAATTTAATGGTCCTGGAATGGGGTATGAAGAGGTGGAAGACGATCAAGAAAACAAGATTACAGAAAAAGGAAGAACCACGCAAAGAGAGGCAGTCCAATTACCCAAAGTCTGAGTCGGGACCGTCTGGAGTCAAATGGTCGGTATCTAAGCCATTGTCTAATAAGGGAGGCGACTTTCCGTGTTCCAGTGTTAAACCGTTGGCTGATCTGCTCGAGCTCTGTAATGACGGCCAGGCATCTTTGTTATTACTGTTGGGTCTAAAGAAATACAAAAAAAATGGACAAGATGCAAAACAGAGGAAAGAAAATAAAGCGGTGAAGAAATAATCTAGATTCCAGGAGACAAGAGAAAAAAAAAGTCTGTATGCAGATGTGAAAGCAAGTTAGGAAACCAGTCAGAGGTATTAGTTCTTGGGGGATGTATGGCATCTGCAGGTCACCTAATGTCAATATCAAGGATGCTTAAACTTTTGTGTTACTGTTACAATTATATATGGTATAAAAAAAATAGAGCACAAACTGACAAAAAATTTCCCTGTATTCTGTTAGTGAAGAGAAAACATGGCTGACCTCACCCTAATTCAAAGTTGAAGACAGATGATTCTTTCATGCTAGTTTTCAAACACATGCTAAATTCTGAAAATTATTACAAGCAGAGTCACCAATAGTATTTTAAACTTTGCATAAACTTGTATTCTCCAAAGTTCCATTGATAAAAATTCCTTTAAACGAATCCACATGATTGCAACCATATAAAGAATTATAACAAAAAATAAGAAAACCTGTTTACTACTGTCATTAAAAAAAGAAATAGAAGGACCACAGATTTATTTACAATTTAGGAGCCAGTCAACCAATTACTATGAGTAGTCTGATAACACAAGATATGTAGTTAGCTTAAAAAGACTCATTTTAGGAATATCGAAAGTTGCTGACAGTGCAGCAAAAAAGGAGGAACCAGCTGAAAGGTTTTGATTACTGAAGCTACTGGAATTTTTCTGGCATAGGCCTTGTTGGATGTTAGATCATGTCCACTGAAACAATTTTTTTGTGATTGTTTACAGCGACAGATGAACGATTGCTGTACACACATACAACATGGTTCTGTTCTATGGAGAGCGGTGGGGGACGTGCAGCATCCCTCTGTACTCTCCTCAATAAGATAGCACAGGCAAGGCAGATTGATAAACATGTGTACAGAGCTTGAGATTTTGTGTACTGTTGAGAGGAGCCTTCTGCTCTATGGAGAGGGGAGGGGGAAAACGACGGAGCGGCACCCTGCTGTGCGCTCTCCCCCTTCACTTGCATTAAGATTGTTCATCGTTAATGGAGCCAAGTTGGTCGTTTCGACGATGATGATAGGCGCTGTACACACGCCAGATTCTCATCCGATATCAGCCCTGAGCCGATTATCGGACGAGAACCATTGCGAGTGTGTATGTAGCCTAAGATACAGACTGAACAATCTATACCAATAGAAAAAATACTAATATTAAAAGTTTTATTAGGTTGTAATCTCAATAACCAAGAAATACACTATACGTGTTGATAATATTCTGGTACCTAAAGAAGATCCAAAATAAGAATCTGCGCTTTGCCAGTTCAAAATCTTTTACTTTTTTGGTTAAAAAAAGGCCAGAGGGTTGACTTTTTTTCCTTATAAAAGTAACAAAATGAGTAGATTTATAAAGCTACTCAATCTCTACAGATTTACACAAAAAAACTAGATATAAAAAGACTACTGAATACTTTTCATTGCAAATTCATTGTGGGCACCCGGGTCAGCCTTTATATTGCTTTCTACACTCTAAAGTGCAGACTTCAGACGGACTAAACATAATGAAAATAACAATGTTGTTACGTCTCAAATTCGTGAATAAATTATACGTGAAACCCTAAATGATGAACCTGTTTGCTCCCATTTGGTCTGTAACGTACACCATTGAAATCCTTTGCTATATCGGTTTGATAAATGCAAAAAATACTTATTGCTTCTTTCACATACCTTGTAAGAAAACTTGTGCTATCAGCATTTCTAGAAATCTTATCAGTTACAGTCCTCAGCTATCACTTTGGCCTACAGTTTAATGTTTAAGCCAAGACCATTGCGTTGTTTTTCTAACTGAAAGCATCCCTATGTCTAACTACCACCACAAACATTACACTAGTATTCATCTGAACTGCAATAAAATAGTATGTCGTTACTAAAACACAAAATAGCATAGAAGTCCACAGGGATGTTAAACGGGTTCCAGCATTCAGGTCTGAAGGACAACACATGCACACACACACACGCATGCAGATGAGAACAGGGCCGTGGGGTGACACTACTTACACATCATACCTCTGCAGGGGTGTCACTTTGTTTTTATTCTTGTCAACAGTACCCGTAGACAACTGTAAAAAGTTAGGGTTAAGTTTGTAGAGCTCTTGAAGCAACTTCTGTTCATATTCCTGATGTTTACCCGCCTGTAATAACAAATATTATTGTTAAGGCTACATAAATTACAGAACTAGCATTTAACTTGTAGTAAATATATATCAACAAAAGGTCCCAAATGGGCAACTAGATCTTCTGTCATCTCTCGTTCAGTTTCCTGTAAACCCTTTCAAGATGCCACTTAGCTGACACACAAAATAGGCTGCAAACAACTGACAGACAAATCACATTCACTAGTGATTCTAAACAATATATGGATAATGTTATATGACACTTACCAAAAATTATGTTTGCACCCTGCAAAAAGAAAAAGTTTGGAAGCACCTCTGTTTAAAAACTTCTTTACTGTACCATTTTGAAAATCACAGTGATAATTCTCATATCATAGGTAAATCTGAAAGCAATCACATGGCTTCAAGCATTTCTTAACAGGCTTTGATTTTAATGACCTCCATCAATCAAAATTCAAATGCAAAACCAAATAACCTCAGGCGTTGAGCATGAGTGCATGAACACACTCCTGAAAAAAAAAGTCAACTTAAAATTGAGGTACTCCTCACAGAAGCAGATTTGTTTCCAAACACACAAAGCAACTTGTCAGTAGGATTAAATACCCTTTTCCTAATCTGTCAATGCTTGAGTTATCGCCCTTTTGTAATGACAGATAAGGATTAAATATTTAAAAAGTTTCCCTCCAACCTCAGAACTCCTCATAGCAGAAATAGGCAAAATTAGGAGTCAGCAGTGTTCGTCAATAAAGTTTGACTACATTGTGTAGTGTTGTCAATTTAACACTGGCAGTCTTCGGTCTGGAGAAGAGAGAAATGAGTAACATTCTCATTTATGTACTGCTGTTCCTTGACTGCTCAGTTATTGGCTGGATAAGTTCTGTGGCCAAGTACTTTCCATTCACAGATTGTGGTTCAGGTTTCATGTGTGGACCCAAACTATAAAGACAATAAAATCCTAATGACAAAGGTGGGTCATTTGTTATCTTACCTGCATTTCTTCTTTTGTAAAACTGGCCGCCTCATCCCCTAGTTCATGTAGATACATACAGTCTGGCTTTGGACACTGCATATTTTTTAGGAAGTAACTGCAGTATTTTGTTGTACCTAAAGATGCCTTGATAACAAAAAGAGAGGGGTCAGCCATTAGTAAAACAGAATAGGTAAACGATGAGCAAAATGAATCTCTTAATCCTTTGTCCATCAAGTCTAATTAGCATTTACATGTTAATATAACATTATTCTTTTCATCCAAAACCTTCAGTTTTATTAAATTTGTCCCGATAATTTTGCCATGAAGAAACTTATTCAGTCAACGAATCGACTGATAATTTCCCAAATATGCTTTTACATTGTCACCCTGCCATGTTCGCGCTAATATAGACTATAAGCAAACATGGTGACATATGAAGGGATGGTCTGCGGTTCTATTTTCAAGGAGCTAGCCTTAGAAGCGATGTACAACTCCAACTGGGGTAAATGCATTGTAAGACAAGAAGTTGGAGGGGATTAGAAGCAAGAACTGACATTTATTTAAAGTGCCCCCATACTTCCACTAACTAATCACTAGAAAATAAAAACACAATGTTCTAAAAAATCACCTAATTTGTGGCCACGCGATGCTCTGGTCTTAAGTCCTCTACCTTCTCCTGTTTACAGGAGGCAGGGACCCTGAGTATATTCACATCACTGCCTACTTGACATGGACACTTCCTATCAGCTGTACTGAACAACAGTGCCTGCAAATAATGTCAAGTGAACAAAATGAAAAGCGCACAAGGTTTTGTGATTTACAGTCTCTTGTGATAGAAAATCACTTGGTAATTCTTACCAGTTTCTGCTTTATGTAAAGTTATTGCTTCACAAAGATCAAAAACAGCCACTGTAAAAAGCAGGGTTTCAGTAGGTTTTCTAACAATTATCACAACTGGGAACAGACCTTAAAGTTCCCTGACCAATGGCAGGGGAGGTGCACCTTAACACCTTAGAGGGATGAGAAGACTTCAGAGTAATCCAGATTAGAATTTAAGTATAAAAGCCTAATAAGCAGTAGTGCATAAACAAAAAGTGAAAGATTTTTCAACAAATTCCCTTGAAGGAAAAAAAAAAAAAAATTCTGCCTTTTTACACCTGTGGGGTCTAGGATGATGGAATTCAGAGCAGGTCCAAAGATACCATCCCTTAATGTTCTGGCTGGTTATGAAGCATGTAGATGAATTGTCAGCATGTGCATGATACTTAGGCTTGTACAACAACGGAGGCACAAAGTAAACTATCACAACTAAGTTGTAAGGCAGCATTAGATGCAATGCAACGCAAAAAGGCAGGACTGCCAACCTTTGCAGCTAGAACTTGTTGAAAAGATTTAACCCAGTTCACCATTATCTGGAATAGTAAAACAACAGTTAGAATTAGGCAAAGAATGGGCCTGCTAATCTTTCAGAAGAGCTACTAACTGATCTACAGCAGAATCCATTATACCACATTAGAAAACTCTCTCCCAAAGGAAAAAAAGGATAGCAGTGTCACATTGGGCAGTTTTATTTTGTATGGAGAATTTTATCAAAGAGTGTATGCACCAGAAAGATTTTAACATTTTCATGTATACTGAATGACCCTAAACAAATGGAGGGCTAATCCCTTAAATTTAAGGTTACACACATTGCTTCAATAAGGACTTCTCGTTGACTGTGAGCTTGAATCTAACATCACTAAAGCTACTGCTGCCACGGGCAGAAAGGGGAAGGCCCAAAAAGGGGCCAGAAAGATTCTTCATTTGAAGATGCAGCAAAACACTTCAAACTTTTTTTATACAGGGTCAGCTGGAAACAAGGTTTAGCCCCACTCAAGAGTCAGGAAGAGTTTAAGGGGTACCCTGTAATGACAGTATAGGCCGATTCTAGGCTACAAGCATCCTCTCTATCAGTTAGCATGGTAGAACAGAATTCAGAACCAGAATGAATGAGAAAGAATGCAAGTTGGGACCACCGGAAGAAGCAGGATAATTACCTGTGTCTATCAAACATGTTTCAAGCACTTACTAGAAAGAAAACTTGGACACAACAGATACTACTTGCATAATCTCAAACAGCTAATAGCAAAAGAGGATCCTAAGACAAAGTTGTCCAGGTCACAGTGGTCAGATTCAGATTTATTGATTCAAGATCTACACAACAAGCACAGCAACAGGAAGGTGCTTTCCTGAAGCAGACAAATCTGTCCTAAGCAGACAAAACCCAGTCCTAAGCCCCAAAAGCATTTTATGCTGTCAGTGCCCAAACCTCCTATGGTAGCATACCTTTAAAAAAATGCTTAGGCAGACATTATAATACACAGCCGAAACATGAAAACTTTTATTTTCCTGAATTTCATTTCTTTCAATACCAGTTCTTACATCCCACACTGCCTTGCTAACATAAAAGACAGATCCATGACTCATGGGTTCTGCCTTTATGAAGGAACATAAGGCCTAATATTGTGCCCGGTGCCAGGGACACATCTCAGATGAAAATAGCCTGTTGTTGCATTTCTTTTCTTTGTGCCACCCAATGCCTCTGCCATTCAGTCATATTGCTGCAACTGAACAAAGCCAATTTCCAGTATACAGGTCAAAACAAAAGCATGCCTTTAACAAGGGGAAATATGTTATGCGTGAAAACAAAACAGCACCTGCACATTCAGAATTAAGTCCTGTAATCTTTAGGAGAACAGAGCATTTTGTGCAGAGCATTTCCAAAGAAACTAAATTGAGTATACAATCACAGAGATCAAGGTAGGAATATATTCGCAAAAGACCCAAGAACAAAGTCTTAAAGCAGACCTTTGCCTATAAGGAATTGAGCTGGCAGGTATGAATAGAATGCTCAAACTATGGCACACCTATACCAATGTCACGTTTCATGCCCTTCTAAGTAGGGCACAGAAGGTAGGTAAAACAGTGACCTGCCTGCACCAGTCCCTTACTTGTGAAGAAATGACACATAGAAAACATTCTCCATGCATATTCTAGAGATTCTATGACCTCCAAATTCATAATTGTGACCTTGGTCTTAGATTTTAGCAATGCATCTTCTGTCACTTGCCAACCAGGATAAGCTGAATTTTTTTGTTGCACAATATTAGCGCAACGGTTTAGTAACTCTACTTTCAGAAAAAAAAAAAAGTCATACAAGACACCACAATATAATTTTCCAAATTTTTATAAAAAGTTTAAAAGATGACATTACATTAAGTAGAAAAGTACCAAACATGTCGAGCAATAAAAATACATGTACTCACAAAGGGGCAGAATTCTGAAAGAAAAAGTACATAGTTGGCACTAAAGCAAAGCTTTTAGAGCTCAATTCAGATTAATCCATAAACAAAAGCCCTAAAGAGTTATCCCTCTTAGTCCATAATACACAGTGATACTTAAGATGTATTGTGCAATTGTTACTTACTAATATGTGCATCTTAAGGTGTGAGCGTGTAGGTGAGGGGCAGGGGTTTAGCATTTTTCTTTTATTTAAGTGCAGTTTGATTTTTTAAAACAATTTTTTACCTCATTTAACTTTATTGTTCGCGCTGGGGCTTAGAAGTCTCTTATGTAATGGCGTAAATGAAATGATAGGCTATATTTATGGAGGCAAAGAGCATCTTTTCAGACACAATGATCAATCACAAACACTGCTCAATTTTCTTCTTTCCTCACCCAGGGATACTGGGTTCTAAAAGCTCTTAACCCGACAACAACAAGGTCTCTTACCTTAAGTGTTCTTCCGTCTACTACCACATTGTTTACACACTGAATAGCTCGAAGTGCATCTTCTGACCGTATATACGTTACATATGCACTAGCGCTTGGACCCTGCAAGAGACAGAAAAGAATCAAATTCAACTGAAGAGCAAGCACACCTCTAGTGTGTAGAATCACTTTAACATTGCTGCAACAAAAATTTAGGAAATTATTCCAGACAGGTTTTTTTGGCAACAAAGTATTGTATGAATGATAAATGCTCAAAATACAATACATTCACAAACATACCTTGAGAATAAAAATCTCTCACAATATTGATTATATCATTATTCGGGGCAGTGTAAAGGGCACTATACAGTGCACAACTGACAATAGCATCACAGCATTATTTCATTATTTGGGCCAGTGTATATGGCGCTATATAACTGGTCATAATATAGAACATATACAGTTAGGTCCATAAATAATTGGACAGACAACTTTTTTCTAATTTTGGTTCTGTACATTACCACAATTAATTTTAAATGAAACAACTCAGATGAAGTTGAACTGCAGACGTTATGTTATAAGTCTTTTAAAAGGCCCCCTTGTGTATACATTCACATACATATGCTTTAGGCATAGACAACACTGGGCTTAATGCCAGAATATTGAAACAGAGAAAATGTAATGCTAAAAGACTTGATATTTTCCATTTAGCACACAACACAAAATTTAGAAAAACTAAGACTCCTATATTCAGCACCACCAAAAAAAACTAAACAAAAAAAATATCTAGTGTTAGGGTGCATATGTGCTGCTACATACCTCTGGGTCTGCAAGGCGTTGTGAAAGGCCCACTACAAAGACTAGATTTTTTTGAACCACGCGCACACTGGCCAAATGCTTGCGATTTTCTGATATTTTCTGTTTGCGCTCATTCTGTTTTTGCTTCTTTTCATTCTTTATCCTTTGCAGCTCTTCCTGGGAGAGAGGTTTGTAGACAGCTGGGTCTTCTGGATATGGCTGTAAAACAAGAAAAGTCTTTTAAACGAAAAGTTACTCACTGGCTTTTTAAAATATTCCAACTAAATAATAATATGCAAAACTACAATATTAACAAATTTCTACTAAATTTATATTTTCAAAAAACAAAAAAAAAAAAACCCAGAGCAGAATTGAAAACATCTATGGACAAAAGTTAGAAATTAAAGTGTACAGCCTAAGAATTAACATCTCCAATTTGCTCCATTAAATGCATAACTGTAAACACTTTTGTTATATATGTATGTTTGTTCCAAATGCATGTAGATCCAGACAGAATTCTGATAACTTCCTGTTCCCTCTCCAGCAATATTAGCTGTGACTACTTCAAACATATCTGAATGATACAGGAAAGTTTTACTTTTATTGCCACATGTGAATCTGCTGTGAAAATGTAAATGAGTGGTGAAAAATCCAGCAAAAAGAAAAATCTTGTTACCAAGCAGAACAAAACACGTATGATAAAATCAAATGTGAACAGACAGGTTCAGTATTGCAGAAGAGACATCACCGGTCTCCTTTTCAATAAAGGACCACACAATATATTTATCAACCAAGTTTAGTTCTGCTTAAACACATTTGGGGAATTAGAACTACTCCCAGGTAGCTAGATTGTTCTGAAGGAAACAGGAAAGACAGCCTCTATACTTCCTCAGTACAGGTTTTCTTGGGGGCCCATAGCAAAATGATCCCAACGCTGACCTTTCTGCATGCGGGACAAAGCCCGTTCTCATCTGTGCGTATACGATGCCAACAAAAGCGACATATTTGATATCCACATGTGCAGGGGAAAAAGTTGATATCATCTATCTCCAAAGGCTCCATGCAAAGGGGGCACTCCACGGGGTCTTCTTTTACATCGGGGCTGCGTGACATCTTGTCAAGATCCCAAAAACGCAGGAGAAGAAAACAAAACCAAAAAAATGGATTTTCCAGGCTGAAAATAACTTAATGAAATTAAAATCTGTTGGTTGCAGCGATCTGGAAAAAAAGAAGACATTATTGGTCAATAAAAACATACTACAAAAAAACAAAAAAAACAAAAAAACTGAAATACAAGTTCCTGAAATATTTTAGTAAAAGGGGCAAAAAATACAGACCCTGTTACTTCAGACTACATTGGAATAAAAACAAACGTGAAAAGAGCAATAAAGACCAAACAGTAATGAGCCTCATAAATGCCAATATTGCAAGGACATGTGTGGAACGTTGGGTAATATATATAACAAATAAATAAAAATAATGCTTTCATATAATAATACTTTTTGAACCTGTTAAAGTAAAAAGGGAGTAACAGTTATAGCCCTATAGATATAGCCCTTTTTTCTATACCATCAATCTAAAATTATTATTAGAGAAGTTATTATGCTTGTGTTTCAGGCAGGTCTAAAATCCAAATCACTGTCAAATCAAAGTCCTGTTTTGATGAATGAAAGTGGATGGTGTGGCGATAAGAGGGAAATGATGAGAGAGAACAAAGGCAAGAGATTATCCCTAACTACAGAGCTTCGTATTACATAGTACAAAATTTAGGTAAATTGCAAAAAAAAATAAAATAAATAAAAAAAAAAGGAAATAAGTGTAGGGGTTATAACCAGTCAGTCCCTAAAAGCAGGGGTCTGGCATTTGCACATATTGAATTTTTATCACCAGGGCATCTTAGGAGACACAAAATACTGACTTAGCAGCCAGAATTGCAAAGTTACTCCCAATGATCAAAAAGCAATGGGAAAGCGGAAGACAACTACTGACACATTGCTGGCCACAGGTAACTCAGCCTGAAAGGGTTTTATACAGGGAAACCATCCATGCCAGTACTTTTCCTACTAGAGGTCTATGTACCTGGCTATAGTTATTGTCTTGGCAAAGTTAAAGAACAAATTTAATATATCCCTGCACTGCAACTGCATTTCTCTATATTTTAAAGCGTACAGAAATATTCCTGCTTATCAGATAGATCCAATTATCTCTAAACTTCCTGTTTAAGCCAACAACTCTACCTCTGCTGCTGAATGAATCCCAAGCAGTGTTGTCATTCCTGCCAGCTCTTCCTTTTGAAAAAAAAACAAAAAAAAAACATCCACTTATATCATCTTCATAACATCAGCGGGATGTGTTTTGTAGTCCAACAGAATAGAACTTAGTGATGATAATTCTTCCTAATGTGGTAGTAGTTCATTTGACCAAGTTATTTTTTTTTATTACTTATAGCATATTTTAAACATGTGAAAGGACGGGATTGTATTACACAGATGTTTAGATCAATGATTTATAAGAAACTTTAGCAAGATAGCGTTTAATGCCGAGCCCTTGTTATTTTTTTTTGGCATGGATTCTGTGAGTACCTTACACTATTTGTACTCCAGGACAGAAACTTTGGGAGCTGTTATAGGATAAAAACATGAAACAAAAAACTATACACACGCACAACATAATAAAGACTAAACTGTTTGCCATCTTTACACAACTGTACCCTTTTGCACCTTGAGTTGATATATTTAATAAACCTGATGCCTCCGGCACCTGAAGTGGTTAATTCACAAACCGATTTGGGCCTCACTTTCTGACTTGATGGAGCCATAGCAACCAGTGCGGCACCGGAGGACACTTGCTAGACACAGAGCCTTTCACAAAGCTGGCTTAGCCACAAAGAATACCAAAATACTTTGCAATATATTAACAGTCATGCCTTCCATTCAAACTGCACTATGGGAGGAAAGTTGAACTTCAGGCCTAGACATACCAAAAAGGAGTTAGTAACAGGGTACTTATTTGTCCATGCAACAATGTAGGATGGGCAGGTTTAAGTAGAAAGAAAGGCACAGTTACAGCTGTGGTATCCAATGTTATAGAAACTAGAATCTTTTTAAAAATGCAACATAAACCTGTGCTTTGTGCGTGCTGAATAATGCGACAGGTTCTCTTTATTACCAATACAGCAACAGTACCTAGTCACCATACCCTGCTATGTATGGATCAGTCCACATGAGAAAACATGTAAATCTTCCCACATGACAGTTTTGATGATTTGTCACCGAACACATGGGAAGAGTGTAGTCAGCCGTGTGTAAGATAAAGAACCTAATACAGACAAAATGGCAGGAGGGAGAATAGAGGACAAGAAGAAGCTGGAGGGCCCATAAATACACAGGCTGTTTTTCTTCTATGGCGAAGAGCAGTGCACTCATGTCATGAATCATCTGTGGTAAGTAAATTATTATCCAGTCAATGGTTAAAGCCCACCTTTGCTTATATGTGACCACTTAACCCAGCTGTTGCCAACTGGTGGTGCGCGGCCGGTGTGCCCCCCGGTGGGGTCAGGAGAAGGATCCCACTAGCGGGAGGGGGGTTGCACCAGCCAGAGACAAGGACCATGTCTGCCGCACGGATTGCAGGCTCGGGGCGGGTTGCGTCTCTGGGTCAGATCTGCAGTGGGGGAGCGGGCGGTTCTGGCATCATGACTTCATTCTGGGGGAAGCGTCTTCCCCTTGGAGTGACACATGGCTCCCTGTGCACGTGCCGTCCAGGGTTTGTGAAATTAGTGGTCTGTGATGTCCAAAAGGTTGGCGACCACTGACTTAACCATTCTTCCAGCTCATTTCCCATTCCTTTCCTCTCTCTCATCTACAATCTAATTCTCTTTTCAACTTTTCTTAGGAGAGAGGATTGGCGATACAAACATGGAGCCAGGGTCTACTACCAGCTGGACTTGCTGGCTCCCTTCATCATGATCTCCTCCTGCCATTGCAGTCTTCTGAAGTGCATAAGTACCTTGCCACTGGTTGATGTAAAGGGTCTACATCATATGACAGGGACATGGGCAGTGCAAGTTAAAAATCCAATGTATTTCATGTATAAGATGCAGACATCATCCGAGGCTCTTTATAGGGAAAGACATTGCACCCAAAGCAGACCACAAGCTAAACAAGCTCTACTAAAAAATGAACAGATACATGCTTTATACAAATCTGGGGGACTATAATTAAAATTCAGAATAGTATTCAACTGTGTGCTAAAACTGGAAAAAGCAAGTCTATACAGAAAGCATACACGGAAAGAATTAAACTTAAGTCCCAAAACTGCAATACAAGTTAAAATTTAAAAACACCTCTGCCACATAAAAGGAATATAAGTGCTAAACCCTGAGATCGGTTATTACAAACATCAATCTAGTGGACAGGAAACTGCGAATCACTCCAGGAATCACAGCAGCCCGTCTATTCAAAAACCTGAATTGAGATGGATCATGTTCAAGGGGGAGGAAGGTTAATCATGGTTAAGTAACCTAAATTATATTTATTCTAAAAAAACTTTTATTGGGCTGGCTCCAAATGTTTCAATGAATAAAATGATCTTGCCAGTCAAAATTTTTGCAAGTTTGTTTAAAATAAAATTGAACTAAAAGAAAAGTTTAGGTTTGTTACAATAAATCTGCGAAAAATTGTGCCTAATCACTAAAATATTAGTCTTCAATCCCTCTAAAAATAGTAATATACTTCCCAGTACATGAGGGTGTCTAGGCACTTCTGTACCTAAAGCCTCATCTAAAGCTGTGTATTTTATGAGATGGAAAGCATTGCTATATGATGGAGTCAGATTCGGTGAGGTCACTATTGTGCTGCTGATCACAGTTCTCCTTGCTGGGGGGGCACAGTGCAGAAAAAAGAACTGAGACCACAGGTGATACAGGTAACTTGGTCTTAAGGGCCAACCAATTCTGCAGCTCCCTGGAGAGTATTGCAGAATATTACCTTTACTTTGTTTTCAAAGAAATAAAAAACTTAATTATAACTTCTAGTGAAGAGAAAAAAAGGAGTCACAATCCATGCCACTTAGTAGACATCAAATTATAAATCTTTTCACAGGTATATTAGTTTACAGATTTGTAAGAAAAGCCACATGCACTGACGGGAGAAATGAGAACTTCAAGGGTGGGACAGAAAAAGTCAAGACCCCTTAAACACCCAAGAGGAGGGATATGCAGTTGTGTTAACATTTATAAATGAGGAAATACATGGTAAAGATCACAAGAAAATAAAGAAATAAAATAAATAATGAAAAGAATAGTCAGCCGCTGAGCTAACAGGTATAATGCAGGATGGCTGCATTATTGTGGAGTTAAGAAAGGACACACAGAATTTATTTAAAATGAAAAGTTAAAGCAAACCTGAACTGTAAAGCATTTTATTCAACCTGAAACATATTCCCACCTTACCCCCTTCTCTGTCCGATTACTAATGTGAAAATGCAATACTATCCTGGTGCGTCCACTTACAATTGCTGGCTCTCCAAAGTGTTTTGTATTGGGATTTCATTTATAGCTATGTTCTTTCTGGTAAAATTCACTCTTGCAAGAGGTCTGCTACAGCGTGAAGCTTTAGCAAACAGCCAAGTATAAAGCAGTTTTCTTCACAGGATAAATGTTTCGTGATTTTGTTGAACACCCAATTCACTTTCTAGGCCTCCCCAACAGATGTATGTGTGGTCAGCACATGTTAAATTAATATGAATAGAAGGCCAATTAACATTTTTTTTTTTTGCGCATTTTTACACTTATTGGTGGTAGTAGAAGTAGTATTATGTGGTTTATTTTATGTTAGAAAAACAAACATGCATATTTGGTTAAGTGCTTTGGCCAATGTTTTCTAATTTTAATCTTTACACCTTTACTTTGGGATTTTTCTTTCTACAAAAAGATCAATGACTCCATTTGTGTTTCTCATCTCACTCACACATATACTGAGCTGGTCTAGAAGTGTAAAAAATGTCATGAGATTCCATGTGTAGAATATCTTGCCTAAGAATATAGAAAAAAAATTTATTTGGCCAATATTTAGTATCCCCATAAGTTTTTCTGCTAAAGTTATTGGTTGCAGCTTTTCTCAGGTATGAGTTAAATGTGCAAAACAGAATCTACAAAAACTGTCAGCTACCATTTATCCTCGTTCACCATAGAAGATACTTAAAAAGCCAAATCACTTTTGTGGTTTTAGAATAACTCCCCCAAAACATTTTTTGCTTTAAAGCAAACTGCACCCACAATGGCACTGTAAATATTTAGTTGTGTGCATCAACATTATCCCATTCATTGTTCATATTGTTTTGAGAAGACATTCACAATTGGCCTGGATAGGCATCAATGCACATACATTGTGGTGTGGAGCATTTTCCAAAAAAAGTCACATGCATTTGGCGGTGCGTTGCAATGTATTCACAGCCCATTTAGAATCAATTAGATTTCCCAATGCAAAACATTTGAGAAGTGTACAGGGGCATTTAAGGTCTGAGGTTTATAAATCCAGTGGTCTTTACCTCTTTATTGTCGCAACACTGAGGCGATTTCACCAATTATACAGTGACAATACTAAGCAGCTGCTTTCCCTGAACAAAACTCATAAAAGGACAGGCCCCCACACCCACTGTACACTATTATGTGTGAGGTTTACAATCAGTCAACAAGCCACAGTGACATCACAGCAATCTTAGGAATTTAAGATTTGCTCATTCAAGTGTGCTAGTAAACCTCTCCAGGTTATTTTTGCCTTGCTTACGTCTACAAAGTGCTCAGGACCTCTCAATGGTCAGCGCTGCGGCCATGCTGTAAAGGTATCCTAAAGGCAACTTCCACTATGGTCAAAAACAAAGGTTGTATGATCCTTTGTTCATGAAGGTTCCTTTTAGCACTGCACAATGAAAACAAGTGCAGGTCATTTGAATGACTTTCACCTAAATTGGCCATACCTAATGTGTATCTTCTACTATGGTACAGACTGCAAGATGCTCTTATGCATGTCAATGCCTGTGTGTACAAATCCCAACTAAAGCCAAAGCAAATACTCAAAGAAATCATAGTTATTTGTGTCAATTATGACTACTGCCTTTAAAATGAACTTTTCAACAGCTAAAGAGCTGCAACGCCTTTTAGTTTCCCTTTAACGGATTGCTTACAACCTATTCTCTTAGAACTACAAGTCCCAACCTCCTCACTTAAATTATTCATTGGGCAGTGCACAAGTACATAGGATAGATGTAGATAACCTGCACATTACATTGCTTCTTGTACCTGGTCCACTTGATTGCTATTAGAATTTGTTTGGTATGGTAATGGTTAATGCCTAAAAATAATCTAAAATTTAAGAACAAAAAAAAAAAAGTTATCGCGGTGTAAGCATTGGTAGATTTCCCTTACTTTCAGTGTAAATGATGGTGTCACCAAATTCAAAAACCCATATCCACTTTTATCTATTTAATCTACATCACATTTTAACTGGACTTTTTAGGCACCTCTCAACTAAATCACATTTTAAATACAAATAAAATTATAATTTGTTAAAAACAGGCATATCATTAATCTAACATTTACAGACAGTCTGTATCCAGTCCCAATTTGAAAATGTTTCACAGAATCTGCTTCCTCAGGAGTTACGAGACTGGTGTCAAAAATCACTTGTTAAAAACATCAAAACCATTTCCTGGTATTCAATCTGGTGATGGCAAATTTCCTAATAGAGCCGGACAGGCAACGATTATAGCTGTGGTAGACACCCCACAGCTAATATTTCTATTTTAAATGGGTAAAACAAACAATTCCTCCAGCATTCATGGTATATATTTCTCAAGGCTGTTTAATTCTTACTGATAGATTGTATTCTCAAAATTTTTCCCAACTTTCCTACTGGGGGGTGTCTGGTGGTTCAAAATTGTTGGTGGACGGCAAGTGAGGTCATTTAAATTTTTGACACCAGTCTTATAACTTCTGAAGTAGATTCTGCTAAACGGCATCACAATTTAGAACTAGACAGACTGTGTATATATTAAAAATGAAAGACGTCTGTTTTTAACAAATCAAAATGTCTAATTAACATATGTGATTTAATTGAATGGTGCCTTAAGAGTCCAGGTGAAAAGGGATGAAATTTGAACCCTCTTCAATGGCACACACAAGTTTACAAGAATAACTCTTATTTCAGTAAAATATACCACCATTTGAGGGTGTATTTCATGAGGGTAAGATGTAATGGGAGGGGTAGATTATAGAAAGTCCCCTCACTTTCTCCCCAAGGTATACCACTAATGCTGGATATCCACTTTTAGGTTCAGAAACACTTTCAAAAATGGAAAGATTCAATTTATTTTCTGTTCCCTATACAGGAGTTATTTTTTTAGTGTCCTCAATTCCTGTCTAGATATTATTCTGAATATCAATCTCTTGCTACTACAGTGTTTAGCCAAACAACGTTCTCTGTTCATACAAGCAATAGTAAGTAGTGCTGGCTAATGGACTGGTTTCGGTAAAGGCCTGTGTAAGGGAGTAGACATTGCATATATGAATAAAAAGCAATGATCTGCTGTGCACTGCTGGAGGAAGAAAATTCAGTGTTTGTATAGGATGTGACTAACAGATATGAAGTCACTGTCACACTTATAAGATGACTAGTTCTTCCACTGCAATCACTGACAGCAGTGATGATGACTAGAGGCTCAGTGACAGTATAAACACTTGTGTCCACTTCCCTGAATTTTACTGCACAATGCCTGAGATTTGCACAACCTGTTTTTCTATCGGTCTTATTTACAGCAATGTGTAGAATTGCATCTTATAAGTAGGTAGATATGCAGTTACGGTCTATAACATGTCAGATACAACTGTACAGAGTGCTCAATAAGTTATCTGAACCAGATCATTGAAACAGCAGTAAAGTAAAACCAATGTGTGGAACAAAAACATCCTGAATATGTGAAGAAATTAACTATGGCTGTTCTACATTCATAACTACAAATTAATCAATAACCCAAATCAAGACATGCAATGGGATTCAGCGGTTAGTCTGCGCCTGCTCTGAGGCAGCCTGAACTGGAAAGAAATGGGTTGCCACATTTCAGCTCCTTTGCATGTAGAGTACAAACTTGTAAGGCCGTATGCCACACATACATATTTTTTTTAACCTTCTATAACCGTAACAAAAATGGAGTTACCTGGACCTGACAAGAGGACCTGTTTTGTAAAGCTATGGCCCAAAAGGGAGCAGAAGAAAAGTAGAAACCAACTTTCTGCAAAAAACTTTTAATTGCTTTAATTTGTACTGAATCTCTGTGGCCATCTTGGAGGAGATAACGTTCCAGAAAATGCCCTACCCTGATCATGAATATTGTGATGAATGGTAGTTAAGTTATCATGAAACAGTGGTGGAGGAGGCAAAGATCCACATGATTGTAAGAAGCTAAATCGAGAAGATCCTTGCGCTGCAGGATCTCAGTTACAGCTTCTTTCCAGAAAGAGAACACAACCATATCTCAGTCCAAATTTTCAGGGAGCTTTACCTATTTACCCCACCGGTGGAAGCATCAACGCAAGCCGCGATAAATAGTGGAGCAACAGCAAGAAGAGGCACCGAAGCTCCGGCGCCTCCAGTAGTTCCCAAAGCCCCCTGGCCGATCCGGAGCCACGGGTTGCCGGCTGGAATAGGCCGGGGTTGCCGGCTGGAATAGGCCTGACTTGCCAGGGGGCGTTAAGTCGGAACGAACTACCGGCTAGGCCGTATCAGACCTAAAGGCGTAATTTGACGACCACTGCCCTAATAGAAAGCAAACCTAAAACTGTTGAACTTCGGTTAATAAAGGGTTATGGAAATGGATTATTTTCAAGAAAGGGCAATTGCTTGGAAGCCCCCATAACTCCTTCATGCCAGTTGCTCTGGATATGACATCAATATGAAAACCATGATACACAAGTACATAAAAGTAACAATAGGAAAAAAAACTGAAACCAAGAATGAAGGCAGAAAGACCAGGTGGTCTATCAAGTCTGGCCCTTTATGCAGAGCTACGGAGTCTGTGTAGTTTTGCAGACTAACTTCAGGTACACAAAAGCTTCCGACTCTACAGTCCGACTTTTTGTATTTACTTTTTAAGCTTTTTATATTAGACCAGCGTTTTTCAAATAAGGTTTCCCCAGAGGTTGCTAGTGGTTCCTTGAGCAACAAACAATTTTTGGAGTCAATGGTCAATTTAACAGCCAAAGATCTTTTGGCTATCTGAAGGGTGACATTCTTCCCCGTCCAGCAATTTAGGATGAATTCTTCACACCAACCACCACTCTAATATACTGTGATCTGTGGATCTAGTAAAAATAGAAGGTTTTCCGTGAAGACCAAAAAGGTATTTCTAGAGTTGCCCCAGGTTAAAAAGGTTACAAAACAATGTGTTAGAGCAGGGGTCCCCGGCCATCTGACAGCTAAGCCGGGAAACATCTGTGGTCCGTGGTCTTGGCTTGGGGGGTACACCAGCCAAAGTAACGGACCATGACACCCGTACGCATTGCAGGCTCAGGGCGGTGGGCAGGTTGAGTCTCTGGTCTGAGCCTGTGATGGGAGAGTGGGCAGGTTCGGGCATCATGACATCACTCTAGGGTAAGTTTCTTCCCCTTTGAGTGATGCAGGTCTCCCCGCACATGTGGGCAAATAAATAGAAGTTGTAGTTTTGATAAAACACTTAATCTAGCTTCTTTTTACAATCTTCCAGAGCAGCCAATCAGTGGCCCTGTCTGATCAGGTCTTTCGTGCCAGTCCTTCAGGACTCTCCAGCAGAGATCATGTGGTCAAGGTCTAAAGGCTGGTCACGTGACTGCACACTGGACCAATGCAGGTTGTCAAGACAAGTAATATAGGCAACAAGCAATATAAACTTTGGGGACACCAGAAAATTGCTTAAAAAATAAAATTGTATTGAGTGTCAAACGAAACAGTCCTTGAAAATAGCTTTATATAAGTTAATTACTGAACATAACAGCCCACCTATCAAGCTAGCAAAGACAGCTATAATATTGCATTTCTGATGGTTCCCCTTTAAGTATACAAAATAAAAGCAACCAGTAGAACAATTAAATAGTGTAGAAAAAACTCCACAAATGTTAAGGTACTGCTAATACAAAAAAAAAAATAGGGAATCCAGCAGAAGTACTGTGGAATTCAGCAAATCTGATAAGCTGCTTCCTGCAACACAGTAACATACACAAAGGTCAATTCAAGTCATATTGTACACATCATCACACTCACACACTACATCACCATGCAATGAGGAAGGACTGGGAAGGTAAATTTGTAAGCAAACAACTCATTATGGGTGACTGACACTGGGAAGTTACACACACATCACACAGAAAAATCCCAGCCCAGCATATGTGGTGATCTGTAAGTGCTCAGGTACAGCACTAACTAAAAAAAATAAAAAAGGGGTGGTGAAGGAGGCTATGTTAGGAAAAAGCAAGGACTTGGCAGCAGTGTATACGTAAGGCAGCGTTAGCTCTTTAGATACACCTAGGAGTAATCAGCATACATCAAGGTAATGATCTGGAGAAGAATTATAGGGACCAAACTTTTCCTTTCGTTATTACACTGCGGGAATCATAAGAGAATTACAAAGACGGAGAAAAGAAACCAGGTAGAACACACGTGATTGGTTTGCGCCAAGAGATCATCTCATGCCTAGGCAGCTCTCGTTTGTTCCTTCGGAGAACATTTCTGCCAGCTCTGACCTTTCTACCCAACGCTACCAATAAAAGTAACATTCCTGTCCTCTTGTAACATTTGACAGATGGGAAAGTTATGATTGTGTCTGCCCTGCCACATCTATCTAGACCCTAACATACTTGGGACATTCTAAGAACAGGCACATGGTTCCCATACCAAAAAGTGCATGGTCATCACATAAATGAGTTTCAAACAATGAACATATTCAGGTAATAAACAAATCAAACAAAATTATCTTTGGTCAAAATCACCATAACACTTGATATACATTTTGTAGAATTGTTAGGAAATACAACAATACAGATATATCATTATAGACTTCATTTTGAAACATTTTTATCATTTTCTGCCTATTGATGACTACACCTGGCATAAAAATGTACAATCACACTCCAATAAAAAGACACCAGCATTGGTGGACACCATGAGGCAAGAAGTATCCTAATATACTGACAAGGCTTTGTTTGAAAATTCTGCCCATGTAGACTCATATCCAGAGAAAGATAATTTTGTTTTGCTTTGAAATTCTCTTATTACTTTATTTATACCGACATAAAGGGGTGAAGGAAGGTTGGCCTGACACCAAGGAGTTTCAGACAAATGGCAGCTTATATATTTCCTTTTAGGACTGGTATACTTTAAGCCAGTGGAACGTTCTCCCTGACACTTTTTGAAAAGGGTTCTGAGGTCCCTGGGGGTCAATGGTTTCTAGGTATAGTTATTTTTTTCTTATTTTTTAAATAAGCCTGTTTTTCAAAACCAGTCCGTAAGGGAAGCTCAGTTTCCTATTGACCCCAAGTAACCCTCTGATCTCAGGCGTACAAAAAAAATAAAATAAATAATATGTAATGAGTTGATTGACTCAAAAGCAGCATACTAACCTGAATAATAACTACAATGACTGCCCAGCATCAAACACAGAGGGCTCAGTTTTGTTCATAGCTTTTCATAGAACAAATACAGACTAGTGTTTTGTGTGCAGTAACCTTTCAGACAGCTTCTAACAGAAGTCTTAAAACACCTAATGCATTCCTTAGTCACAATTTAAGACTAATGGACAGAAATATTAATCGCTTGCTGTAGCTTTAAGCATGTTTTGAGCAAGCGTTTAAAGTTTAGCCAGCTAACAGCTTTTGTAAAGCAACAGCCAGGGCTCCCATTAACATAGTGGACGCATAGTGCACATTCAGTGCTGAGGCACTTGTGCCATAAGCTTTAAAACGGTATATCTGGAATGTTATGTGCTCCACCTTTTTGTCTTTTTTTTTCTTTTGTATTGCACTTATTTATGTTTTTTTAGGTTTATATTTAAACTTTTTTCAATAAAAAGATTAAAAAACTGTATATCTGTAGTGTAAGTATGATGAGATTTGGAGAGATCACTGCTCGTACTTGCTGGATTGGAATCTGTTTATCAGGACCTACTGTGCAAGAAGATCCATTCCTCATTAAAGAGATCCGTACTTTCTCCACCTCTGCTGCTTCATTATCCCAACAATTTCCAGATTATGGGCTATAAAGAGGGAAGCTTCAAAACAAGGCAGATAAGCCCAACTTCTTTAACAAATGACCATCTTCTCAGAGTCAAGAAGACGATTGGGAATAGATCAGCTGGAGGGAGCCTACAGGCAATATCACTCCTTTGCCTCTGCTGGCCCTTTTCAGATACCACCAAACAAAAGCAAATAAAACAATTATTATAGCAAAGCAGAGACCATACATTGACCTTCCCTTCTATTACTGTCACCCAAATTCACTAGAAGAAGTCCCAAAATTCCTACTCAAGGTGATAGTAAAACAAAATTATTAAAGTTTTCCTTGGCCCTGGTATTACCCTCAAAGAAACATTCACCGGCAGCAGTAAGTTGTACAACCCTGAGGTAATAGGCTGAGGGTTAGTAACAGCAACTTATGTCTACTCATTGCTAGAACGGGAAAAGCTGAGATTCCTTTGCCATATTTCCCACAGCTGATAACTCCATTAACACTCCAACAACATGTATAGTAACAGCCAAAGTAATACACACATACATATATAGAATATATATTTGTCCTATGGAGACGGCAGATCACTCCCAAGATGGCAAAGGTAAACGTTTGCTAGGGAGTAAGATATAAAAGACAACTGAATGCGAGCAATTTGTGCATACCAGAATCTGACCTTGTATCAGTCTCCAGCAATCCCTGTAGAACAGAGCTGGAGGGTGAGAGGAAGAAGCAGTACAAAAGAACCAACTGGCTTATGTATTGACTAAAGAAGAAATAGTTGAAAGAGAAGCTCACTGATCTGACTCTACGTTTACTGTTCAGTCACAGGCCAGGGAATGTCAAGATGATCTGAATCACAGGAAGTGGGATGAATTGAGCTGCCTATAAGACTGGGTGCTTCAAGTGAAACAATCCTGTTAGGTGAATCTCTAGATTGAAGCTAAATACTGAAGAAAAAGCTGGTTTTCTTATTTTATCTTTCATGTCCTATACAATGTTATCTTATTTTTTGCCTAGAAATCTGTTTACAGTATTTTTATTGGATTCAGTTTAGAAATAAGTCATAGAAATTTGAAAAGCTTAAATCTTTAAATTAAAATCATTTGAAACATTTCAGTCCATGCTCAGTAGAAATAACTTGGACATTTTTTTTTTTTTTTACAGTGCTGGGTCCTAGGTTTGAATCCCCACAGGGACACTCTGTGCAAGAAGAGTGCACATTCTCCCCATTATTGTGTGGGTTTCCTCTGCACACTCCGGTAGCCTCCCATCCCAAAAAACATGCAATGTCACCAGACTTCCCCAGACCTTGGAATATGTGAATTGTCAGGTGGCACACTATTACAAGAATTTTTTTTGGGCATTCTGATATTTTTCAGTCCTGACTTGGCACATGTGCAATCCTATTTTTTGGCTTTTTTAAGTCAACATCTGTGTGTGTTTTATTTAACACCTGTACCCTGCATATATGCTAGGATGGCCGTTCCGTACCATTGCGGCCAACAGTAAGATTCAGATGTCAATGGATATGTACAGAGCAATAGCATAACCAAATGCCAAAAGCATACATCATTTCCAGTGCAGTAATAGCACGTTCCCCACAAACAACAACCTTTTTTATTTTTTTTAGAAATAAAACTAATAATGCCATAGTAACTTACAAAGCGGAACTGTACAATCGTACCAATAGAAACAAATCTACCATCTGGTATTACAACGATAAGATTTGTATTTCCAAGTGACTTTGTTGGTCATTATTGGTAAAACAATCTCTGAAACTAAAAGCCCAAATCAAACAGCTGACAATTACTCTATTTCCCATTTACAAAATATACCTAAAAGCCAACATAAACACAAATACAATAGACTGTATTTTCTACTATCATTTATACAGATGGTGCACAAGAATATAAACACACTTTGATGTGGAAACAGGGAAGAGAATAAAAGTTGAATAAAACAAGAAAGGCTTTCATCAAAGAAAACACAAAATAAATAAAGTCACAAAAACAATAATTAAAAGCCAAGATTTTGATGCACAAACTGTATGAGATAAACAAAGCACATACACGGTATCTGAATGGAAAGCAGACCCTTGTAATCTGTATACAAACACATATTAAATATAAAGCGGTCAGCCAGTGTCACAGTCCATGCCGGTGCTCCCTGTCACTGGCGAGTGTTAAAAAGTCATCCCACAGACCCCTCTTTGCCATTTTGGGACAGCCTTGTACATGTGTCCCCCTCCCAAACTCAGGAGCTGATTGCATTCTCATTCATACAGGCCAGGGTTCGGGACTATTTGTAATTACTGTAAGCGGTGAGAAGCCGGCGGAATTTTGGGAGTTACTGAAGGGAACAAAGGTTTAACAAATCATGAGAAATATTTATAATATAAAAAACATGAAATCACAAGAAGCAGGTTATCAATAGCATTTAGATTCTAGTTAAGGTTTTGTCAATGTAGGCTAATAAAAAAAATTAATTTGTTGATATTGACAACAAAGGTTTCCAATTCTTTTCGTGCTGCGGGGGTAACAGCTGGTAAACTTATTACTTGTGGAATTGTATGATAAGCCTAATTTTTGTAACACAGGTTGAAGCCACAAACAGGATGAATTGTGTGGGTTATAGAAGTCTGAACGACAATCAAACTGAGGACAGGGGGCTGCAAAAAAAGCATAATGATTAGAGATGCGCAAACTGATCAGTAAATCTGGGGCCTCAGCGAAATCTATACAAATGCAAGAATATATAAGGACCCCATTGCTTCTGCTCAGGATAACGCCAAGCTAAGGGATTGTAAGGAACTAAGACCCATGCAATCAATAGGCTCTATTTATAAAACAGAGAATTAGACATCTCCTTGTGGGAATCTTCCAGGTCCATGTGTTTAGAGGGCAGTAGTTGATGATAGATTTGCTGTTTAATAAAGCCTTTTAGGTCCTTACTCTATTAGAAATGATTGATTGGTTTAGGTAGATCTTTGTGTTCTAGTTTTGGTGAACATTTGAGAAGGATTATTGTAAAATATTTGTGAGCTGTAGGAAGGAAGCGAATGTAAAGTATACCAAGGCAGAACCAACGTTCAGAAAGACATTTACAGGACCTTCAGTTGCTATGGATAGAGCTTTATCAAATGTTACTTTATGTTTATGGATTGAATTTCCCCATTAGGATAATGTATATGGAAAGATGAGGTTAAGGACTGGGGGCAGCATATGGAAAGGACCTCAACATACACAAGTAATATGAGAGGGGCTTGTACCCAGGGGTAACACAGAACTGTAAGAGGGGTGGAAAGTCTTTGGGAAAGATCAAGGAAGAGACTGAAGATGCTTATGACCAGGATGAAGCATGGAGGAAAATGGAATGATCAGGGAGGGGAGGTCTAAGGACTCCAGAGGCTACCTATGATTACACAAGGCCAGCACAGAGACTGGGGGATGTCCATTATCAGGGAGACTGTTTATATTCAGCAGAGACCCCTGGATAGATTTTAGGCTCCCCTATTCAGTGTGTTGGACTTGTGAAATAATTAGGAGCTGCCAATGATCATGGAGAGGCCCAGATGGGAGACTGGAGGCTGCCCATGATTAGCAGAGTCCCTGGATAGGGTATAGGCTCCCCCTAATCAGTGTGTTGGGGTTGTGGAATAATTGGGAGATGTCTCTGATCAAGACTCAAGGCTGGCTGGGAGACTGGAGCTGATTATAACTAGCAGAGACCCCCAAATCAGTTTGTGAGACCTGTGGACAGATTGGGAGATTCCCATGACCATGATAGAGTCTGCATGGACACTACAAACCGTCCAAATCACAGGTATGGCCTGTGGACTGATTGGAGGCTGCCCATGATCAGCAGAGACTTCTGGATATGGTACAGGCTCCCCCCAGACAGGGTATAGGCTCCCCCCAGTGTGTTGGACTGGGGGAATAATTGGAATATGTCTATGATCAGGGTGAGGCCGGCTGGGAGACTGTCCATGATCAGCAGAGCCCCCTGGAAACATTAGAGGCTGCCCATAGTCAATGTGTGGGACCTGAGGACAGACAGGGAGGCTGCCCATGATAGGTTCTGCAGGGACACTCCAAGCTGCCCATATTGCAGGTAAGACCTGTGCACAGACTGGGGCTGCCCATGCTCAGGGATGAAGGACTGCACATGTCAGAAGTGACAGAGAGCGGTGGGTTGGGTATGAGATAGGCGAGGCCAGCAGGGAGACCCGAGGCTGAGATAAGATTTATTTGAAATAGGAGAGGTGAGTGTGTACACCGGAGGCTATACAACATCAGGGTGAGGCCTGCAGGGCTCCCTATTAGAGTGAATGTGTTTGAGGTGGGTGAGGCCCTGTGTGAAGGCTTGGAGGCCGTGTATGGGATGGGTGAGGCCCGGGAGGTCGCATGTGATCTGTGCAGACCCCTCCGGCCTGTCCGGGCCCAGTGACAGCCGCCCCCCTCCTCTGCTCTTACCCTCGCGCCGCTCTCTCTCCAGTGTTGGGCTGGTAATGGCGCGCGGCAGGGGGCGGACCGGCGGCTCCTCCTCCTTTCTGGCACTGTGTATTGGGGGGTCAGATAATTCTCCCTTTTAAACCGGCTAGGGCACGTTATGACACTCAGAGGTCTGCGGGGCTCGTCTGTTCTTGTGCTGGGGGATTCTTCACCACCAGACGGCCACAACCATCTTACATTGGAGGAGGGGGGGTGAGATACTCTGTTCTGGCAGCTGAGGGGAGGGGGCGAGCATTGCGCAGGCGGGAGACGACCGGGAGGAAGAACGAGGCTGCAGCATGGCTGTCGGGGCATGACGGGAAATGTAGTCCAACTTAATGCGTTACTAAACACTAATCTACGCATATCAGACTATTATCCCGGAATGCCTTGCGCGGGGCATTCCAAACATCTTTGACAGTTTTTTTTTTTTTTTTTTAGCGAACCTTATTATAAACGGTCAGTTATTATTCTAATTATTCAAACGTTCTATTTAACGAACAATTGTAATATTATCAAACCCTCGTCAGTTCTAAATAAGGAAGCAAGGGTGCTCCCGAAGTGGCTGATGGGAAACATGGTGCACAGAGTGCTCGATAATATAGGATTAAGTGCAGATGGCACTACATTTCCCATCAGCCCTCGCCACTTTGCCAAATAAATATTTAAAATCAACAAAAAATCAGATTTATTTTTGGACTTTACATTTTTATAATAAATGAAATGCAATACTAAACGCAGAACAGAGTTTTGGTAATACGATATAACAGAGGTCTTGTCAGGCAATTGCGAGATCAGCCGCGAGGTCCTGTTACCTTGACGTTCAGTTTTAGATAGCTGAACTATTTAGCGCTGATAAATAGTTTAGTTTTCGCTTTGGCCTTGATATCTTAGCTGTAAAAATAGACGAACAAAACGCATTTCATTTTATTTTAGGAATTGTTTATCAGCA
This sequence comes from Pyxicephalus adspersus, assembly GCF_032062135.1. Taxonomy (NCBI): domain Eukaryota; kingdom Metazoa; phylum Chordata; class Amphibia; order Anura; family Pyxicephalidae; genus Pyxicephalus; species Pyxicephalus adspersus. Next base: position 28,420,929 of record NC_092859.1, read on the forward strand.
AAGATTTTTTCAGGCATCTGCAAGGACAGCCCCATTCAAGCCGGCGGGTTCCGGTTGGGAGGTTTGGCACTAAGATGGAGTCGCTGTTGGCGGTAAATTCAGGTAAAAATGAAAGTTGTTATTGTGGGTGATTGGAAGTGAAGGAGAGCTGTTACCGGGGGCTAAGTGGTATAGGAATGGGGAATATAAAACGATTCGAGTGACTCCTGTGCTGGTGTCACACCCCTCTTCATAGAGTAACATGAGAGTCCATGCTTGTGCTGCAGAGTGGCCATGACTGCCAGGGACCTGCTGCATGTAAAGTTTTTTTATTTTGATTTTTTTTCCCAGCAGTCACAATATAAAAAGTGCATATTAAAGGACTGGTGCATTGAAAATTGGTTTTATTACATTTTTGTAGGGGTCACATGGTCAGACAAAGAGAGACATGGGCAGACATAGACATGGGCTCTCTTTGCTTTAGCCGCATACACACATGCAATAATAGTCGTTGGAAAGGATCTAGCTTTAGGATGTTCGTAGCAACCTCTGAAGTCTCATTTCTTGTGTTTCATATAATACTAGACCCAACAAGGGTAATATAATACCATCCACACATTTGGCAGGAAGGGTCGCTGTGAAATCATGTAAATCAGCATTATAGTTTTATTATAGACTTATCTAGATTTGCCCCGACTCTCTGGAATGGTCTTCCTTGTACTATTCGGCTTGCTCTAACTTTCTGTTCATTTAAAAGAGCACCCAAAGCCCATTTTTTTCGAACTTGCTTACCTGTCTTCTTCTGTATTTTGAATAATATTAGTTGGCATTCAGAATTTTGTAATATTATTAATAATAATAAACCGTATTAATATAGCGCCGACATATTATGCAGCACTCTACAAAGTCCATAGTCCTGTCACTAGCTGGCCCTTAAAGGAGCTTACAATCTAATGTCCCTACCATAGTCATATGTCAAGAATACGCTCTAAAGTCAATTTGGGGGAACCAATTAACATAACTGCATGTTCTTGGAATGTGGGAGGAAACTGGAGTACCAGGGGGAAACCCACACAAACACGGAGACAACCTGCAAACTCTATGTAGATAGTGTCTTGGCCGAGATTCAAACCTGGAACACAGCTCTGCAAAGGCCAGACTGCTAACCTCTGACCAACCGTCCCATTTATTTTTAGGGGCTGATCCTGCCTTGGCATCTAAAACACCCAGAATGGTACATAAATGTTCCCCTAGGAATGCTGCTGAAAATGAATGGTCACTATATTGCATGTAACGCTTCCCCCATTTATTCGATTGTTAGCTTTTTGGGGCAGGGTCCTCTCCTCCTCCAGTGTGTCACTATATCTGTCTGTCATTTGCAACCCCTATTTAATGAACAGCACTGTGTAATATGTTGGCGCTACAGAATTTTTTTTAAGCTGGGTGGGAAGAAATTGTAGGTGGTTGGCAGCCCCTGTATTGTAATCCAACTCTTTAGTAACCAGCCAAAAACAGCCGGGTGGGCTGCGAGAACACTGCACTATATAAATACTGTTTTTTAATAATAGAAACATTACCACAATGCAGTAGTGTAAATGTGCTGTAAGGTACAGGAAAACCTCCTCTCTGTGTATTACGATGAGGGACATGGCCAATACTGTTCCATTCCAGACCAGAACACTGCGCAATGACAGCAGGAAGGGCATTTTCACTAATTGAAAGAAAAGTTTTTAGCAGATCAACTGACATTTCACTTTAAATAAGCTGAATGCATTGTAGAAAAATCAAAACAAAAGCCTGAGCCATGTCAGAGGGGGATCATAGCTCTCTGTGTGGAAGCAGTGGCCTCCCCGTAGAGCTCTGATATTGCCTTTCAAGTCACAGCTGAGGAGGGGCAGAATTTTCTAATAAAGCTGTAAATGGTTTCTGAAATAAAAAGATTACGAGTAAGATTTTGCACACTTTATACCCGATACATGTTTGTACCTGAAATCTGTTTAGTTTAATTTAACTGAAACTTCATTTGGGCTTTAACAGTTCATGATATTTGTGCACAAAGTACAGTTGGCTGTTTTTCCTTCACGTCAGCCTTATGATGTCACAGTGACAGTTGAAAAGCATTGTGATGTCATGTCCTCTGTATCTGAAGATTGATAATAGATAGGAGGGGGGGGGGGGATATTCCTGGGCAAGAAGTCTTCCAACATCCCAGACATAGAATGCGGCCCCTCCTCCCTTCTGCAATGTAGGAAATTGCAGAACTAAACCCAGGGGATACTCATCTGCCCCCATTCTATCGCAGGTACCCCCTTTTTCTACCTTCTTCTTTCACGTCTCATCTTGATTGGCTGGGCCAGGATGACGTGCATTTTCTGTTTTATATGTACAAGGTCTTCTATCTGTACCAACAAGTACATTGTGCATTGGCCTACCTGATTAAAACACATTGAATTGTTTGCCTGGTGTTCATTCCGAATAGTTATGTAATGGGTTGGTTGAACCTTATGGACGATAGGAGAGGGGATCGGCGAGTCTATCCTATTTCTGTTGTCTTGACAAGTGAGTTCTGTTTAATTAGGTGAAAAAAAAATGCAGCTTCTACATCTAATGACTGCTAAGCTACAATATACCGGTATTACACTTTAAAGTGTGTGTGTGTGTGTGTGTGGGGGGGGCTGTTAAAGCCAGGTGAAAAGTGAAAGCAATTACTGTTTGTTGCAGCTAACTCTTTACATTTCCTGTACTCTTACTGAATCAGTTTGATAAATACGGTCTGTAGTAACTTGGTGACCTGTTAATCTTCCTTCTTGCAGTGGCCAGTTTATGGGGTCCATACAAAGACATCTGGCAAACAGTGGATAGTGCCTTGCTGAGGAGGCAGCCGGAAGCCATTCATGTCCTGGATATCTTGTTGAAGAAGTACAAACTTGATTTCATCTCCTTGTTTAAAAACCCGGTTTGTTTTTTTTTTTCTTAATTTATTTTTTTAGTAATTAAAATTTGTTGTTGACAACATTAACCCATAAGATAATAAATTTAGCTTTACCATAAAACATTCCTTTCTTCTGTTGTGTAAGCTTTAAAATAGGCAATTAGAGCAGAACTATTTAAGTGCGTGCAAAATGGGAAGGTTTCACTTTTCTATAGTGAGAGGATTAGTCCCAAAGAAATTTAACTCTCACCATCACTTTTAGACTTACAAGTCTCTTTTAAAATATTTAATATACACTAGAAGCTCTAGGCAAGGGATGCCTATTATATCAGATAGATTATTAGGAGAGAACCTGGGTGATTCAGCAAACCCGCAAAGGATTAGTTGGCAAAAATTTTCAAACCTGGACCAGATCCATTCCAGGTTTGTTTCCTTGATCAGCAAGGTTCTCCCATATTAGTCTATTTTCTCCAGTCTTAGGCTACGTACATGTTTATTGGTTCTTGTCCGATAATTGGCTCAGGGCAGATATCGGACGAGAATCTTGCGTGTCTACAGTGCAATTTGTCAATTCCCTGAACAACCATTTCCGCAGATCCATGGACGACGAAAGATCGTAATGCAATGGAAGGGGAGCATGCGCAGCGGGGTGCTGCTTCGTCGTTCTCCCCCTCCCCTGTCCATAGAGCAGTACGGTGCTGTATGTACAGTGCTTGTTCGTGCATCATGCAGTTGTTTGTCTTTGGAAAGGATTGTTAAAAATCCTTTCCAACGACAAATTTTGCACATGTGTAAGTAGCCTTAGAGAGCTTTAATAAATCTGCCCCATTGTGTTGCAGTAAAGTGAGCAATGTCCGAGAGTATTAGGTCTGAATGGATCCTGGAAGTAAACATACTGAAAACTGGCAGTTGGCACATACACATGAAGTATTCGTGTGCAATATTGCATGTCTGCCTAATTAAATACATTTTAGTTTTAAACCTTGTAAAGGATCAAAATTTTTGTTTATTCTGTTTCGTTCCTCCCAGACTTCTGCCACATTGCAAAACCAGGCAGGTGGCTCCACATATTTCCGGTTCAGAGGTTGCAGCTTCCTTTGTCACTTGCTTGGTCCTTGGACAGAAGTTAGGATGCTTTATTCTTTGGCTTCCAAGCTGTACAGAGTGACACTGCAAGCTAAAACCTTGTTGAAATATTAATTATATTAATCCACTGCCTGGCTGTGCATTGTGAATGAGCTAAAACTTTAATTGTATATGTAAATGGTACAGCGCTGCATAATATGTTGGCGCTATATAAATCCTGTATAATAATAATAATATGTACCTGTTTAGTTCAGAATTCTGATTTTCATTTTTTTGTTTTTTTTCCGCCAGCCAAAGAGCCCCCAACAGCATGAAAAAATACAAAAAGCCAGCACAGAGGGGGTGGCCATTAAAGGCCGTCAGGGCACTCAGCTCCTCCCAGAGTCACTCATCAAGGAGGCCTTCATCCTTAGCGACTTGTTCAATATCGGCGAAGTCGCAGCCGTGGAGCTTCTTCTTGCTGGTGTGTGATCTCTTTAATTTCTTATATGTTATATGGGAATTTCATGAACAATACAAACAAGCCAAATGTGTCATACCATCATTTATACAATATGGACACATTATGCAATTTACACATATTGGAGCTGTTAAAAACTCCAAGATGATTATATGATGCTGGTGCACAGTCCTATTCCCAATATATATTTTTGGAGCCCCTCCAAAGATGGTGGGGTGATCACATACACACAAAGTTGTACAGCATTTCACCCACAGACTTCATTTTCTTGCTGCAGACCTTGCTAATGCAGTGGACAAAGTACCAAATTCATATATTTAAGATGAAGTTCCATCATTTTTTATTTACATTATAGAGTTTGTCTTTTAGCCAGTGGTTGTGAAAGTAGATGATAGGCTGTTCACATATAATCAGACTACTATTTGAATCAATGCATGCAGAACTAATACACATATCTTTGTGAACCTTGTGATTTTTCTTATTTTTTTAAATCTAAAATTGTTTATCTGAACTCCTATCTTCTGTTCATGCTACTTGTTTTGTGCCTTAATCTACATAAGTACTACCAACCCCTCACTGTTCACTTTATTCACTCTTCGCTCCTGTTTTATAAAGGGGCAAATGTACCAAGGCAGATTGACCACATTTATTCTGCAAACGCATTATGGTTTTCATAGACAGTTGCTTATACGAAGCTAATAAAAACTTACATGTGTTTAGGAGAACACCAACAGCCTCACTTTCCTGGTCTGACCCGTGGACTGGTCGCTGTTCTTTTATACTGGGATGGGAAGAGATGTATCGCCAATTCTTTAAGAACGCTAATCCAGTCCCGGAAAGGAAGAACATTTACACTGGATCTCAGGTACTTTTACTTGTATTTTAAAGAACTCATTTTGTTAATAAACCTTTTCATAATAGTTTTTATTGTTTATATAGTACAGTGATCTCCCCTGCCTCTTTTAGCCAGGTGCACCACCCGGCACTTTTTAGTAACCACCTGACTGATTTTGGGTTGTTGCTAAACAATTGGGCCACAATACAAAGCTCCTACCCACCTAGAATTTCTTCCCAACCGGCTTAAAAAAATGCTTGGGTTGAAAACTGTAGTAGCTACTTGTGTGTTTCTTGTGTACATAACAGGAATGTGGTTATTTATATATGGATGATCTAAGTCAAGGGTGCCCACAGTTTTTTGGCTTGCGAGCTACTTTTAAAATGACCAAGTCAAAATGACCTACCAACAAAAAAATTTCCATACATATATTTTATATATATATATATTGAATGACATTGAATAGCAGAACATTGCACAGACATTGCACTACAAGACTATAGGGACAGGAAAGCTACAGCTCACCTGTCATAGGAGAATAACGTGCTGCACAAGAAAGAACTGCTAATCTGTACAAAGGTATCTTTGTGCCCTCTCTGCCTCCCTCCCCACTGTTACACAGGCCTTCTAGTGTTGTCTGACGAAAGACATCCCCAGCATCCCCACAGACATACAACAGGGCTGCTGGTAAACAGCAGGGAGGGGTAAGGCAGGGCTCCATGATTGACTCGCGTTGCTTTTGCGATCAACCAGTTGAACGCGATCAACGTGTTGGGCACCCCTGATCTAAGTGATGGTTTCTCACAAAAGGCCCTGTTTACAATTGTTTCTTCTTCTTTACAGTCCAGAGATTATGGCCATGACAACCCATTTCACTGATGATCTCATGGAGAGTGGGCTCACTCAGAAGATTCTTACCCTGGCTTCTCAGATCAATGTGAACAATGAATTTGATAAACTTCAGAAAGAACGAGGATTAGGCAATGAGAAGCATCGAAAGGAGGCAAGTTAACTGGGAGATTAAACAAGACTAACGCTGTTTGAGAAATACCTTCTATGTGTATATTGTTTAACAAATAAAGATCAGTTTATAAAGCAATGAATCTGACATTTACTGAAATATTCCTTGGTGGAAAATCTTCCAGGCCCATTTGTTTCAGTAACAGTATTTAATTCTCCACCAGGTAATGTTTTAGTGAATGTCTGCTTTATAAGTAGACCACATAAATCTTTTTGTTGTAATGTTAGGCTAAATTAAAGCTAGAAAAATATATTTTTGTCCTTCAGTGTTCACAAACGTACAGTATTTCAGCAGTGTTTTACAAAAAAAAACAGATTACTTAGCAGTGCACAGCCATACTCCAAACCTTAATTGTAGCTTTTCTGTTTTTTAGGTGTCAGACCTCATAAAGGAATGCCGTGAGTCTTTGGCAGAAAGCCTCTTCTGCTGGACCTGCCAGTCTCCACTGCGTAAAGATGACACACTGCTTCTGATTGGATACCTGGAAAAAGTTACTTTGGAAGCAGATGGTACCCTGGACAGTGTTAATTTATACCTCCTTATGGCCCTCCTGTACTGCTTGGATGTAAGCTTTTTGGAGCATGGCACGGAAGATCGGGATGGTATGACCACTCATAGTTAGCGGTGTTCATTTTTGTTTTATTATTGTGTTATAGAGATCTTAGTATGTCCTTCACTCTCTTAGAACTAATTCAGCAATCCCCTCTTCTCAACGAGAGACAGTATGTCGCAGCCATTCATCATCGTCTGCAAGACCCCAAGCCATGGAAATCGGCTGGGCTACAAGCTACTGTTCGTCTGGCATGGGCCCTCACACTGCGAGGTGTATCTCAGTTATGGGAAGCTACAGGTATGTACCAAGCACTGTGACTGTTTTTTATCGTCTGCAGGCTATAGAATTAAAATGTGCATGTCAGGAAACTCAAAATGAACTTGCATAGCACAGGTGTTCCATGGAATGATACATAAACACAAATGTAGCATGTGATGTGTCCGGGCAAACATCTAAATATATAAAAGTTGTTTCACCTATAAAGAATTTATTGCAAGTATCCATCAAGTTCTAAGATTTACTCAGCCCTGTCTGTCAGGGCAGGAGACCTGATTTTTTTTTTTTTTTTTTAATGTTGGGTATTAGAAGTGATCCCTCTTTCACTTTTTCTCCTTCTATCAGCATGCTCTTTGTCAGCCCATGAACTGATTGACTTCTTTTGCTTCTCCCTATCCTGGTTTGGGCTCTAAAGTACAGGGATTGCAAGAAGGTGATACCAAGTCAAATTTAGATATTTATCCTGCCTGTTAAAAAAAACAAAAAAAAACAAAAAAAAAACATTTATTAAACTAATCAATGGATACTTTGGCAAATTTGTTGTTTTTTATTTGCCTAGTAGAGTTCAGCTTTAATATGTTTCTGTTTGTGTTGCAGCTCTTGCAGAATTCACAGAGGCCGATGAGGCAATAACGGAGATGGCTATAGGGGGCAATGCTTTCCTTTTCCTGACAGATGCTGTAGTGGGTGCTGAATCCTTCTTTCAAGAGGAATTCTTTATCCGCAGGATTCATTACCTGATCACAGATTTTCTTACGCGCATGCCTATGAAAGTAGGTCACTATTTTTTTTTTTATCACAATTTAGGTGTTAATGCAGATGCTGCTGTCATTGCATGAGAGAATGCAGCTTGGCAAGGTTTGGTACTGAAATCAAGAAAATCAACCCACCCCCCAAATAGCAATTGAAACTGGAACTAGGTTCTACAACTAAGGATGCTCTATGCACACAATCCTAATAAAAATTAGCTGACACTAACTTATTATAGAAATAATATTTGCTTCAAAACTGAACCTTCACTACAGTTTTCCAATCTTGTTAAAAGCAAGCACTGTTTACTTTAATTACCCAGTTGTACAGATTAAGTGAGTAAACATGAGTTTGTTTTGTTACGTGATTTGATAATTTAAGTGAATATTTATACTATTAAGATATTGATTCTCGGCTCCTTTTATTAAATCATACAACCTATCTATGCAGGACAAAGTGATATTGTCCATCATAACCCCCTTGTACTCTTTGCCTGTGCTGTCTCACACTTTTACTTCTTCTGCCTTAATTTATTGCCTCCTGTCAGCTTGTGTTGAAGGCTAACAGAAGTGATGCCATGTGACACTTTGCAAATACACTAACTGTTATTATGAATCCACATGTCAGATGATTGTTGACTGGATCAACTGTTGTGCTACTGTGAAAATCTGACATACAGTGGTCCCCCAGTGTTTTATCAGTCAGCCCTGGTGGATTTTTGAACGACTGTTATGCATTCCCATTAAAGGGGGCACAGCAGGGTGCTACTAGCTCAACGTCTCCACTTGCTACATTGCTTTTAGTTTTTAGAGAGAGAAAATGAATGACACTGTCACATGACAAGCAATTGAACTCATAATCAATGTGTAAGACTTGCTGAACCTGGCTGCATTGTATCTTACTGATGGATTTTAGGAGTAATGTTGGTTGGGGAGAAAAAAAGCAGCATTGTGCTCAACTTGTGCTTAAAGGTGTGTGTTTGTTTTTTTTTATTTGCATCTTTCACTTCTTACCATACCATGTGTAAAACATGTAGTGTCAAATAAAAACAAAATGGCCTAAATCTTTTATATTAGGACTTAGCAACCTTTACATTTGATTTATATTTTTCATATTTATGAATATATTACAAAGGATTTCTCTTTTGTTGTGTCATATAGGTTAAACAACTGAGGAATCGGGCAGAGGAAGATGCTCGCCTAATTCACATGAGCATACAAATGGGTAATGAGCCCCCCACATCTTTACGCCGAGATCTCGAACATGTTATGTTACTGGTAAGCTGAATCTTAATAAATAAACATGTGGTTCCGCTTCCACCATAATACTGAAAATTCTAATTTTGACTTTTACAGATATGGTTTGTTTAATTTTAGGAGCATCTAAAGCTGAACCCCAGCCTTCTGCACAGTTGTACAGACTCAGCTGTACTGAAATTGCTTATTAAATTGAATAACTCTTCTTGGAAGAGCTGCTTGGCTTTCCTAAATAGACCCTGCCATGTCTCTAAGAAAATTAGTTCCTGGTATTTTCTTTGGTATTCAACACCTTACAGAATGCCATCTGCTCTGGTTCTTCAGACCTCCTAGGTCACCACAGTATGCTGTAGCAATGTAGGTATTGGAGGATGCATCCAACGCTTCCAGAGGTGTTGAAGATCACAGAGATGCTGGAGTGAAAGGGAGATAGGAACAGGGCTGCTGAAGAGTTAACTATTTTTTTCTATCGCAGAGCACTGTTTTTTTCCCCTTAGAGTCTTGAAAGGATCCTTTTTTAAAGCTTAACACTGGATTCAATTTAATTTTTATCTAGAATTCCAATTGAAAAGCTGGTGGAACAAAGCAATGCCAGTGTTTGTACTTTGGATTTTAATATCTATTCTGCTAGCATGTGTCCTGTGTCAACAAACAACTCCTGGACAAGTCTAGGGATTTGCTTCTTTCTCTGTGGTATAACAGTAAGTGCTAAGATGGACACAAACTGACAGGTTTCTCAGGACCAGTGATAAACTAGATAGAAAATATTTACCACATTTTCATGTTTTTCTAAAAAAAAGTTTAATGTTGTAATTTTTTTTACAATCACAATAACATTTTATGAATAACCCTTGCAGATTGCTGAGCTTTATAAGCAAGATCCCTTTCATCTTGAACTGGCTCTAGAATATTGGTGTCCAGCCGAACCGCTCCAAAGCACCTCTTTGATGGGGTCGTATCTTGGGGTTCCTCACCAAAGGCCTCCTCAGCGTCAGGTACATTGCCTTTTATGTGTTATTTGGTTAACATGTATCCAACATAATCTTTAAATTCTGTTCTCAGTTTGGCTAATAGATGTGGTTAGTTGGAGGGTAGTGTTAAATTGCATTTCATTGGTTTGCAAGAGAGTGATTACTGAGCATCTTAAGGTGTTCTTCAAATTGATGCACAACCCTCAGTCTTTCTACTTTGCAAATTCAGGCGAGAGAAAATTTTGTTCTTTTTTCATTTAAAGTAAAGTTTCATAAAAAGTTCCAGTAAATGTAGTGGGTTAGTTTAACAGCAAGAAAAATATGGCAGTTCCCATATTTCCTTCATGACAAGTTTACAATATCTGTGAGATAGATAAGTACATATTGGTCAGGAGTCCAACATGTCATTTACATTTGAATGGTAATTTCAATGCAGGTGCTGTTATCCAAATTTGTGAGACAGATGAGTGACTTGTTACCACCCACTTTGTATATCCCATACCTGAAGATGCTCCAGGGGTTGGCCAGTGGCCCTCGCTCTTCTCATTACTGCTTCAGCTTCCTTAAAGCTAATGGCAGCAGTCATGGTGAGTTCTTACACAGGTTGGTCTGCATGTGTATTTTAATGCGGTGGCCTAAAAAAGTGTGTGGCTTTAGTATGGTTAGCTTGTTCGTTACCAAAAGCAAAAAACATAATTAAAATGTATGTGAATTTTTTTTTTTTTGGTCCAATGAACACTCAGTTTGAATCAACTAAATACAATAAAGGTGCATTAAAACAAAAAAGGTACAATGTTTTACTGTTCAAAGTTTCTCGGTCTCTGTGTTGATGCAGTAGTCTCTTTTCAGAGGTCGGTGTTTCTATTAACGAAAATTTCTATTTCAGAAGTCGGTTGTGGCTATTTTCTCAGGGAAACAAACTTTTAAAACTTGGTACACTTTGTTATAATACACCTGAAATATCTTCAGCTGATAAAAAAAAGTTCAGCTATGTTTTGAGAATGGCATTTGGCAAAATTAGAGAAATCCCTTCTGGCGGTGCATATGAGCCACCTGTATTTTTAGTTAGACCGTAACAGAAAGTGAGCGGTCAGTCCCAGATTTTCATTTACTCTGTAAAATAGATGTCATATTTGCACTTATTGTTCATTTTATTTATTTTACAAAATAAATTAACTGCATTTTACAAGGGTTTTTATTTGGTCTTAGTGGAGAACCTGCAGGCAGCAGGAGGCAGCCCTGTATCTTGGGATCACTTCTTCCATTCGCTTGGACTGTACCATGAACACTTACGGAGGGACCTACCCAGTCCTGACAGTATTCACCTTCGCCACCCGCCGCTTAGAGGAATTACCCAACGTGAAATGGATGGGCTTATTTCATGCCTGCAGCTCACCACCACTGTCATTGAATGGGTAAATGAAGTGCTATGTTTAAATTAAAATTTGTCAGCACATTTTGTTGCATTTTCATTGTGATTTGTGGGTCATCATCCAAGACCTGAGTAAAATGCTTTCTCGGCTTTAATGGGGAAGAGGTCTTGTGTTTCTTTTTTTTTTAGCCATTGTTGTTTGTACCTTTTGCAAAGTGCTGTTTTGGGCTTTATTGATATGTATGTTAATCTGTGCCATACACTTACTGGCTGTAATTGTTATCAGAGTGAGAGTGCTCGTCTGGCTCTCTGTGAGCATGCACAGTGGACACCGGTAGTCGTGATTTTGGGATTGCTGCAGTGCAGTATCCCCCCTGTTCTGAAAGCTGAGCTGCTGAAAACACTGGCTGCATTTGGGAAGTCTCCAGAAATCGCCGCTCCCCTCTGGCAGTCCCTGGAGTACACTCAGGTATGACTTCTAAAATTCTCAATGAATTGCTTGCTTTATCGTTTTAGGTTATGTTATTGAAATTATTTTTCAAGCAGCAGGGAATGACTTGTAAACAAGTGCAGTAACAATGAGGGAAAGAAGTATTTGATCCCCTGCTGATTTTGTATGTTTGCCCTCTGACAAAGAAATGACCAGTCTATAATTGTAATGGTAGGTTTATTGTAGTTGTGAGAGACAGAATAACAACAAAAGAACCCTCCAAACCCAGTTCTCAAAAGTCAGAGTTTGATGTGCATTGCAATGAGTGAAATAAGTTTTTGATCCCCGATCAACCAGCAAGATTTCAGGCTCCCTGGTGTCTTCTCTGTATGCAGGTAACGAGCTGAGATTAGGAGCACCCTCTGTATGGGAGTGCTCCTAATCCAAGCTTGTTACAATACCTGTATAAAAGACACCTGTCCACAGAAGCAATCCATCAATCAGATTCCAAACTAGCCACCATGGACAAGACCAAAAAGCTGTCCAAGGATGTCAGGAACAAGATTGTAGACCTACACAAGGCTGGACTGGTCTACAAGACTATCGCCAAGCAGCTTGGCAACAGTTGGCTCAATAATTTGCAAATGGAAGAAACACAAAATAACTGTCAATCTCCCTCGGTCTGGTGCTCCATGCCAGGATCTCCCCTTGTGGAGTTGCAATAATCAGGAGAATGGTGATGAAGCTACCCAGAACTACACGGGGGGAAATTGTCAATGATCTTGGGGCAGCTGGGACCATACTCACCAAGAAAACAATTGGTAACACTGCACTGTGAAGACCTGAAAGCTTGCAGAGCCCGCAAGGTCCCCCTGCTCAAGATTGCAGATGTACAGGCCCGTATGCAGTTTGCCAGTGAACATCTGAATGATCCAGAGGAATACTGGGTGAAAGTGTTGTGGTCAGATGACACCAAAATTGAGCTCTTTTGCATCAACTCAACTCTCGCCGTGTTTGGAGAAGGAGGAACGCTGCCTATGACCCCAAGAACACCATCTCCACCGTCAAACATGGAGGTGGACACATTATGCTTTGGGGGTGATTTTCTGCTAAGAGGACCGGACACTTTCACCGCACCACCATCAAATCTTGGGTGAGCACCTCCTTCCCTCAGCCAGGGCATTGAAAATAAGTCGTGGATGTGTATTCCAGCATGACAATGACCCAAAACACACAGCCAAGGAAAAAAAGGAGTGCCTCAAGAAGACGCACATAAGCTCCTGGAGTGGCCAGGAGCTAGCTATTCGCGGGACCTTAATCCCCTAGAAAATTTGTGGAGGGAGCTGAAGGTTCGAATTTTCAAACATCAGCCTGGAAACCTTACTGACATGGAGAGGATCTGCAAAGAGGAGTGGGACAAAATCCCTCCTGAGATGTGTGCTAACCTGGTGGCCAACTACAAGAAACGTCTGACCTCAACAAGGGGTTTGCCACCAAGTACTAAGTCATCTACTAAGTGATCAAATACTTATTTCGCTCATTACAATGCACATCAAGCTCTGACTTTTGAGCACTGTGTTTTTGAGGGTTCTTTTATTGTTGTTCTGTCTTTCACACTGGGCACACAATCAGCAGGGGATCAAATACTTCTTTCCCTCACTGTAGCCCAGAAGTATGAATTTGGTCTTTCTGCCTTTACATGTACAGAGGTGCATGCCCCTTCCCTTTCTCAAAATTCTAGCCTCCCATTTCTGTAGTCCTGGCTGTGTTGCCTCCCTAACACCACAATGCTTCTTCTCAATGTCAGGCTTTCACAATTCACATTAAATAACACTTTCAGGCAAAAAAAAAAAAAAAAAAAAAAACAAAAAAAAAAAACAACTCTCCACAAACACACATACATAAGATGGATCTTAAAGCAACATGGCAAGAGAGGACTTCTCATACAAAATATAACATCATTTGTTAATGTTGACATATGCTTTGTTGATGATGTGATGTCCAAAGGGTTTGTCTTTTTAATTTTGGTACAACAACTTTAACATAATTTTTTTTGCTTATTAATGTCTTTCCTAATTTGCGCAGATTTTGCAAACCGTCCGAACTCCTGGACAGAGGCAAGCATCCGGAATAGAGGTAATTTATGGATTACTCTCAGTCATTGTATTTGGTGCTTGTCTGAATAGCCATTGTTGTATTCTTTTACATGATATTCTATTTTAATAAATTAGTATGTGAATTATTTTAAAATGAAAGTATTTTATATGCATATGTTTCAAATATGCTCTCTAAGGGAAATCATATGGAGGATTCTCTCCATTTTTAGAATCGTCTTTTAGAAATGACTAGATGAGGCAAGCTGGACAATTTATCTGTGTACAAATACAACCTGGTTACCCCCTTATGGTTAGTCTTTTCACATTTTGATTCTGCTTTAATGTATTTATTTGATTTAAGCTAAATGCTCAGTAAGGCTTTTATACAAATATACATCTGCAGTATTTCAAAATTTAAAAAATGTTTATATGTAAAAAAAGTTGTATACTTACGTTTAATAAAGCCAACTTTAAACATTTTAAAAAGTTAGTAGAAAAATTAATACCATTGACTTAACCAGTGTAGTTACCTTTTTTTTTTTTTAAGGATATTTCAGGCCAGACTTGTTACTGTCAGGCCACCAGCCCCCGAGCAAATGGACTATTCTGTATTTTATCAATACAATATATTAGTACTGTTTGATGTCTCATTGTGAAATTGTTGCAGTTTCATAGTTTATATTGGGTTTTTTTTTTTTTTTTGGCAAGGTGGAACTGAATGAAATCGAGTCTCGGGCTGAGGAGTACCCACTTACCCGAGCCTTTTGCCACCTTATTGGCACATTGGTGGAGAGCTCTTTTCCAACCAACCTGGGAGCTGGATTAAGGCCTCCTGGATTTGAACCATACCTAGATTTTCTTAGAGACTCCGTGTTCCTCCGCTTTAACACCAGAGCTTACAGAAGAGCTGCAGAAAAGGTACTTGTACAGCACATACAAAAATAGCTTTAATTGCAATTCCTAGTAGGCGGTCTTCTGTGTTACTAGATTGATTACTTGAATCAATGTTTGTGTATAATTGCTTTACATGAAATTCATATTTATTAGTGTGTTGATGGGGTGGGGGAGAAAGGAACCAGGAACATTGAAGGAAAAATAAATGTCTTCTACTTTTCCATCCGTTCTAGCTGGAACTGTAGCTTCCATCAATGTCTTTAGCATTTCTCACTTGCAGCTGTATCAGTAAATGGTTTCTCCCATTACAGAGGTTGTGTTTTCCAACCTCTGCCTTGTAAGTCCTTTTGTGAATGGGGGATGGAACCAGAGAGTGTTGCATTGTCAAAGAGAACGATGAAAGCTGCAGAGATGAGACATATTATTAAAATCCTTACTTTCTGAAATAATTGGCTGTGCTGTAGGTGCATGTTCTGTTCTCTACTTATGTAGTGTTAAATTTTTTCTCTGACCTTTGCAGTGGGAAGTGGCAGAGGCTGTACTTGACGTATTTTATAAGCTGCTCAGAGATTATGAACCACAGCCTGAAGACTTTGTAGACCAATATGTGGAGATGCAAGGTACGTGAACAAGAAATGTTAACAACCCTTTTAAAAACAGGATTCTTCCCCTATGTTAGGCAGAACAGAAGAGGGGAATTAATTCTACAATCCCAAAATTTCCTTTTGCAGGGTTTTTCTCCATAGATACAGTGCAGGATTACCAACGGTATCAAAGGAGTCACTAATGTAACTGCCACAGGACTCACATTTGTGTGTTTGTGTTTAAATGTACATAAAGATCTAGGAAGTCTAAAATATAGGAAGCTGATTTGTGATTCTGCCAAGGTTTGTAAAAGTTCTTGCTTAACTATGAACTTGTCTGGGCACTCCAAACTAATATTTAATATACTTTCCTTTTAGCAAGTTGAATTACCAACCAACTTTACATATCTCACTTAGATTCTATGGTGGATGTACTGCCTACTGTATTTTATTGAAGAGGCCCTTTTCAGCAGGGTCTCCTTACTATAGCATGTGACACATGTGTAACAAACAAAAGCCAAAACTTGAAACATAAGTTCTGTGTGGACTGGACCTCAGATTAAACTGTTTTCTTCCTACATCTGTATATTTTATATGCTTTTCAATTTGTTTTCAGGGGAGGAGAGAGCTGCTTTTAAGCCCCCTGGTTTCACCCTTATGTATCACTTTCTTAATGATTCTCAGATGTTGGCACTGTGCCTTAGTCTGCTGGAAGAGGGTGTCACACAGCTGGACACCTACTCTCCTTTTCCAGGTAATGTGGTTAAGTAGATGGATTGAATAAATCAACACAGTAAAGTTACATTTGTATGATGTGCAGTAGCCCACAGCAACCAAATTAAACTTAAATGAAAATCTAGCTAGTTGCTATGGGTTAGTGCCTGCAGATCTCGTCACTGAAATTTCTACTGCATTGTTCAATTATCTAAAGACTGAAAATGAGAAAGGACAAGAGAGGTCTTGGCCTAGCTTTTCATGTGGTAGAACTTGGGTATTGCTCCACTCTTAGCTTTTCCTGCATGAGATTCTGTTTTATTCCCTGTACTAAAATTGCTCCTGGCCCCTGAAAGACTTACCCTTTTTTAAATTTGCTGCTTCAGCCATGTCGCCACCAAAAAAGCCTTTTTGAAGTCTTTTTGAAACTTGATAAAGATAACCTGCTTCTCACTGATAAGTGGGAACCTCTTCCTGCTAACTTAGAACAGAATACAGTTGCTACTCTGTAGGTACTGGGTTTGTTTTTTAGTTGCCAGAGCATTGTTACTCCCAAACTTAGAAAAGTAAAAGTTGATATTTTTACACACCAGGCACATCAAAATTTTTACATTTGACAAACCTTGCCAACACACATCCTGCCAGCAACAAGCCCAGATGAAGACTTCGCTGTTGTGACGTCTATGAAATAGGCCGTGGAGCTGAAACCTTTGATTTGTACAAAGAATCTGATCTTCCACAAAAAGAATCTGATCCCACTGGCTTGAATAAATCTTTTAGTAACCCTATTTGGTAAAGGTAGATTCTCCTTTTGCAGTGAAATGTGTACATGGCTTTAGCTCTGCGTCACCTTGAGCCCCACCATTCATTTAATTTCTAATAGTCCATCAGCAGAATTCACCTCTTTTGACTTTCTCTAAATGTTACTATATATTAGTGGCCTGTTCATTTCCAAGAAATGTAAGTAAATGTTTTGAATATTCAAATTATTAATTCAAATTTACATTTTAAGTGTATCCTTTGTCTAGAGAGTTTGTTTTACACACTTCTCTTTTCCTGCATATTCTGTGCTCGAGCTTGTTTTAAAATCACCACTGCTATGTTTTTTTAGGCAAGAATCACCTGGAAAAAGCAGTAGCGTACTGCTTTATGCTCCTGAACCTAACCCTGCAGAAGGAAAACCTCTTCATGGACCTTCTGCGGGAAAGCCACCTCTCCCTTATTGTCACTCCATTGGAACATCTTCTTCAGGGCATTAACCTTCGATCCAAGAAGGCAGATCATGTGGTGAATATTGCAAGGTATGCCAAGGATGAGCATGTCATTGTTTAGCTATTGAGATGAACAGCAATCATTGCATTAAAGCTCAACGCTTTTAGATCCCTACCCTGTGTCTAGACAGTGAAAACTCCCAGCATTTTTTTCTGCTGTACCAGTGTTCTCCCCAGCCCCTTTTAGCTGGTAGCACCTCCTTGCACTTTTCAGCAACCACCCGCCTGTTTTTGGGAGCTTACTAATGAGTTGGGTCACAATACTGGGGCCACCACCCATCTACAATTTCTTCCCACCCAGCTTAACAAAAATTCTGGTTTCAGCACTGTATACCAAAGAATGATTGCACAACAGAGATACAAAGTCATATCATTTATTTACACTACTTGATAAAAAAAGTTGCAAATATTTGTTACTTTTATATATTGCTCGAGTTGGGTTTTAAGGATTAGAAATTTGTAGCAGTTTTGTTGTGGTGCACACCAACTTGCATGTTTCTCCCAACTCTACTAGTCAGAAGTTTACAGTAACTGGGAAGGTAAAAAAAATTAGGCTGGGAATCTTTAAATATCAAAATATAACTTTTTGTTCTACAAATAAATGAGAATTTTCTTTGCTTATTTATTAGGTATCTATATCATGGCAACAGCAACCCTGAGCTGGCCTTTGAAAGCTCCAAGATCCTGCATAGCATATCCTGTAATATCAACATCCAAGCCAAGCTTGTAGGAGATTTTACGCAGGATCAGGTAGTTATGCATTTTGGCAGCAATAGTTTTGTGTGATTTTTTTTATATTTTATATGTTATTTATTGGACAATTTTGAAGTTGACAGTTTATGGCTATTGTCTCCTTGTAAAATCAATACTTTTGATTTTCTCTCCTTTGTGGCAGAATGTAAGTCAGAAGCTAATGGCTGGTTTTGTGGAATGTTTGGACAATGAGGATATAGAGGAGGCTGTTAATCCCATGGAAGGTAAGTTCACCAAGGTTGTTGCTGCTTTTTATTTTTGCTATTATTTTGCTACTGCTTCCTTCATTTTTATGGTATGCTTATATTCCTATATATTCCAAAAAATGGTTTGCAGTAAGTAATATAAAGTGAATACCCTCTTATCCTTTTGGGTTTCAGCTTTCTCACTGCTGTGCCTGTAATAAGATGACGGTGCTAATCACTGCCTTATGATGGTGTTGAAATTTATGTACACATTGCTATTTTGGCATACATGCGTAACCAAAAGGTCCCACTGGAAGACTATTATGAGAGAATCTACCCCAGAATCTGGAGTTCCAGCAAAAAGTAAAATTGTAAAGGAACCAGGAAGAAGACCCGTGACTTCCTCTGGCTTAATTTTTTCGCTGTCCTGCAGACCGGAACATTACCCTACATGTGTGTTGTTGTGTTCAAGAGTTTACAAGAAACTGAATGTTTTGCACAATAAATTATTTACATATGTAAATTATTTTTGTCTTTCAGAAACTGAACAGGAAAGTGAGCAGGCCTCCGTCCAGTACAAAACCAAAATTCACATTTTGGACCTTCTGATCACCTCTTTAGAAATGAAACCACCAAACTTGGCTCTCTATCTACTGGGTTTTGAGCTGAAGAAGCCAGTCAGCACAACAAATCTTCAGGACTCTGGTATGTTTATACTTCCCATACTGGAGCACAATTTCCACCACTATTTCAGTGACACGGAGAACAACAAATGTCTTTGATTAATATGGTAACTTGGTAATTTGCTTGGAACATTTTCCCTGAAACTATTCATTTTGATAACAAAATAATTTGGTTGTTTATTTATTTTTTTTTTCTATTAATGTACAGCTCTGCACATTTTTTTTGGTGCAATATAAATTCTGTTTAATAATAACTGATGTATCATTTGTGCATGATATATTTGCAGGTGTTTTGGGCTGCCCACGGACCTGCCTTCACTCTATTCTGGATATCCTTAAGAAAGGAACTGATGGACGAACCGGACCAATTGCTGTCAAAGAGTCCCCACACCTGGCAGAACTATGTTATCGGGTATGATATAGAGAACCTGTGATTGTGCTCTTCCCCTTCTTGGCAGGTTTACAGATTTCTGACAGTGGTCTTTCAAACTCAAGATTGTGTTTCATTTACCAAGGTGTCTTTAGTAAGAACTGCCTTTGTTTTCACCACCATCATTCAGAAGTTCACCAAAACTTTAAGATGACAAAATTAAGAGACCCTGTCATTCCAGCACACACCTTTGGCTGCTACTGCAAAATACCTGCTACTTCCAGTTTAGGGGGAAGTCTCTGACTTTGAATAATGTAATTCCCACCTAGTGGCAAATTGCTAGGTCCAAGTACTGACATGTGATTACTATAATGCGTTCTAAAAAGCAAAAATCTAAAAATGCACTTGCTGGAATAAGATGTAACTGACCTTTGATGAGACTGTGTGTACCAGGTACAGTGCTACTTCTTGGTATTACACAGTACAGTCTTCCACTTTGTAACTTTGACATACTGGGGAAATTTGACAGATCAGAACTATATCCTTGTGCTAATATGTGAGATCAGTTTTTGGTTTTCTGTGTATTTGGTTTTAATTTGCTATACAGCAGTCTTTAATTTTAAAATTTCTATAAATTATGCCAAATATTTTGCAGACGGCCTATAGCACATTTGCTATACAGTTATCTTCCACAGTCAGTTAGAAAATTAAGAATCTCTAGCCATGGAAGTCTGGTGTATTTTTGTTTCAGTGATTCACTGGACACTGCATTGTCATTTCAGGTTATATACCAGCTTTGTGCTTGTTCCGATACCTCTGGCCCAACCCTGCGTTACCTCCGGACCAGTCAAGATTTTCTTATTACCCAACTACAGCATCTGCCTTTCTCTGTGGCAGGTAGGTCATCTTTACGTGTGCTTAAGTGAATGCTTTTCATGAATTGGTTAAGATACGAGCAAAATATGATTTTTTGTTTATACTATAGGGAACAACTAGTATTGTTAATAGTGCTAAAACATGGCACTAAAATGTGACATTTATTTTTTTCTGTTCCTCCTGAAAAGTGTAAAGTAAATATCTGCCAGTTTACTCAGTACTTTTAACTTCTATGTTGTTTACTGGCAAAAAATACCCAGCTGGTGTCTGAAGAAGCTGAGCCATCACTTATTCAATTTATGTGACAGTGTTTGGGTCTAGCAGTTGGTTAATTTCTCCCGTATCGCACAAGTGGCCATAGAATAAAAAAGCACTCTGTTATTGCTAGGGAAACATGTATAAAATAGTGGTGAAAGTGTGTCCTTTCCAGCCTTGGACAGCTTTAATAAATCAGGCCCTATATCTCAGGATTTCTTAGTTGCATTATGTTATGTTTTTGCTTTAGGGGTTCAAAGTAGTGTTTAAAATGCAGTAATTGTAAATATATTGATGAAATGGTTTTGTACTTGTTTTTAAGGTCTGCAGTGGCAGATTAGTGCAAGTCTCTCCTGGCAGGCAAGTTTGTAAGCATCTGGTAGTGATTTAGGTGTGATTTCTTCCATTTTCAGAACATGAGATTGCTGCTTTAAATCAGATGTCCTGGCTTATGAAGACAGCGTCCATCGAGCTGCGCATTACATCACTGAACCGCCAACGGTCACATACACACAGGCTGCTTAGCTTGCTGTTGAATGACATGCCAGTACGACCGTATGCAGGTGAGGCCCAATTGTTACACAATTATGAATAAAAATATATGGAACCTCAATGTGTTTCCTGACAGTTTTCATGTAAAGTTATCAAAGCAGAGCGTGGTTAAGACTGTGTTCAGACTAGTAGCGGGAACAGCTGCTCAGCTTCTTGTACCACTGCATTGGACAAACTTTTAAACGTTTTAGAAGGGGTAGTAGCCAGTGGTGCTGAACTGCTCATTGCTGCCCCATTCATTCTCTACAAGCAAAAGACTACTTTAGCGTGTTACATAGGAGGAGGTTCAGGGACATGTAGAAGCGGTGAATTCAGACTAAACTGACCTAAGCACTTTGGTTCATTTTAGCTATTAACCTTTTAAAGTGGACCTTGCACTTGTCCCAAAATAAAAAACAAAAAACGCCCTATAGCACCAAAAGCTTTCTCATGGTTTCTTCTGTTTCACAACATTGTTTTTGATTCAAGAGCCAGCTGTTACTTCCTGATTTTCATAGCTGTTCTTATGCTGCTGTGCATGTGATAGATCAGGGGACTAAAGGCCTGAAGCCTACAGGGGTGTTTATGTCACACATATCAGGACACCTCAAGACTGTTTACTTTACCTGGTAAATCAGCAGGGAGTCAGCCAAAGCCTTTGCCGAGGTGCTGGATAAGAAAGTGAAAGGGAGCACCTCTGAAAATTATTCTTCCTTTAAAAATGGCAAATATGTAATGGGAATAGGGAGGAATAAAATGAGAAGATCCACTTTTTTTTTTTTTTTTAACAGCAGATGGTGAATCAGGAATAGAGGATGACAGCAGGAATTTCAGCACTTTCCTTCATTTTGACACCACCTCCAAAGGTAGGTTTTCTGTTTCCATTCTAGTCACACTAATGTGTTTCCAAAACTGGGAAAACTGGGAACTGTGTTACAAAACTGCCAAAAGGGATATTTTAGAAATCTGCTTCATGATGGCCTTGGCTCACAAAAAGTTGGAATAACTTCTCTAGCAGATTGTTCATTCCAGTGGTGAGGAGGGGGTTAGCTCCAGATTGAAATTGAGTGTATACCAAAAGCCACTAGGGGTGAAGGAGCAAAAGAAATGTTTCTTCCAATCTGTAACCAACAGATTGCATTATCTTGGCCTAGGTCAGGGGTCTGCAACCTGCGGCTCCGGAGCCGCATGCGGCTCTTCAGCCTCCTTGTTGTGGCTTCCTTCGGCTGCCATGGGGAGATCTCTGATGGGGGATCCCCTTCCTCCCAAGACACTGCGGAGGAGGGGGATTCCCTATCCGGTGTTCTAATGAAAAAAATCTACCAGTGAAATAAATCTACCACGGGGCGTGTACAAATGGGTGTGTACAATGACATCCCCCTCCTTTGAACCCCAATTCCTCTGCAATGGGGAGATGTACAAAACAAAAAATGTAGGTGCAAGTGGGGGACTCCTGTGACTAACACCCCCTAAAATTTAATTGTTAGGCTATCATCAGAACATAAAGAACTCTGCCCATCAAAAAAATCTACCGTTACACATTGCTGGAGGCACCTGAACCCCAATTTCTCTGGAACAGGAAGGGGGTACAGGTGAACAAAATTAGAGGTGCAAGTGGGGGACACCTGTGGCTAACACCTCCTAAAAACTCCAACCCATCAAAAAACCCCTACCCTGTTACACATTTTTGGAGGCTTCTAGCACCTAAACCCCAATTTATCTGGAAACGGGGGTGCGGGTGAAAAAAATTTGAGGTGCAAGTACGGGACACCTGTGGCTAACACCTCCTAAAAATTCATAAAAACTCTGCCTATCAAAAAAATCTACCCTGTTACACATTGCTGGAAGCATCTAGCATCTGAACCCCAATTTCTCTGGAACGGGGGGAAGGCGGTACAGATGACCAAAATAGAGGTGCAAGTGGGGGACACTTATGGCTAACACCACCTACAATTGAATCGCTAAGGCATCGTCAGAAAATAAAGAACTCTGCCCATCAAAATAATCTACCCTGTTACACATTGCTGGAGGCTTCTAGCACCTGAACCCCAGTTACTCAAGATTGGGGGGTACAGGTGAACAAATCTAAAGCTGCAAATGAGGGACACCTGTGGCTAACACCCCTTAAAATTTCATCGCTAAGGCATCGTCAGAAAATAAAGAACTCTGCCCATCAAAAAAATCTACCCTGTTACGTTAGAAGCCTCCAGCTTCTAATGTAACAGGATGATACGTTAGAAGCTGGAGGCTTCTAGGGGCATAGTTCAGTGTTTAATTTATTTCAAAGTAGGCCTACACATGCACACTTGTTGTAACAAGTAAAATTAAAAAAATAATAAAACTTTTACAAGTTTATAAACTGTTATGTTTTGCGGCTCCAGACTATTTTTCTTTAGTGGAAGAGGAGGCAAAATGGCTCTTTTGATAGTAAAGGTTGCTGACGTCTGGCCTAGCTAATGTCACTTTTCTGCAGCTCATGGAAGGCCTTTGAATCATAAAATGTGGATCTTTTTTTTTTTCCCACATATTGTGCTATTACTTTGTATTGTGACCTGTCACAAATATGTTCATGTAGACTTAAAGAGTTAATGACGTTCTGTTCTAATTCTGTTTGTCTGTATAGCCCGTAGAAAGATTCTGAGCATACTAGATTCCATTGACTTCAGCCAGGAAATCCCAGAGCTGCCACAGTTAGATTTCTTTGACCGGAGCCAAATAGAACAAGTCATGGTTAACTGTGAGCACAAGAACCGCAGAGGACAGACTGTTTGCAGCATCAGGGTAAGCCAACCTTTCACTAAGGACAGGCATGTCCAAAGTCTGTCCCAAGGCCAATTGTGGCCCGTGTTCAGATTTCCCCGGGCCCGCAGCCTCTGTCATAAAATAAATATTATGCGGCCCGCCAGCACTTTTGACCACAGTATAAAATACAGGCGTACAAAAAAGCTATTTTATATTTTATTAGAGTTGATGAACTGCCTTGGAATTATCAGCCCAGGGAAACCCCCACGCCATTATAGTGGGCTTATGATGTGCGGGACCCGCTCTGATTCCAAGGATGTGCTCTGCATGGAGGCCACACTGACACCGGACTTTGTGCACAGGGAACCCCTCACGTCTCCCTGGTGGGTGTGTGCTGTGCGGGACCCGCGCAAACCACGCCCACACTAACCCCAAGTACACGCTGTACTTCTTTGTACCTCTTTGCAAAAAGTTTGGACACCCCTGACTTAGGAATTCCACATGTTGTTAATAGGCCTTTTATATATTCACTTCAATTATCTATGTTTTCTAGCACCTGCAGCGCATTCTGTTGGCAGAAGTCAATGCTTTACAGGGGATGGCGGCGATTGGGCAGAGGCCTTTAATTATGGAGGTAAGGGCCAAGGTCCAATGTTCCTTTTACAGCAATGAAAACAATATTGCCTGTATTAGCAGGACCAACTTAGCTACTATTATGTTTTATTTTGGAAGTAAACACTTGCAAATGTAAGGAGAGCATATACTTTGTGACCAATGGTATGGGGACACTCCCACCAACTGAGTTTAGGTATTCTTCAAAATACAAGGATATTTTAAACAATTGAGTGCCTTCAACCTTGTAGCAACAGCTTGGAAGGGTCCTCTTCTGTTCAAGCATGACTGCACAAAGCCACCTCCATCAAGACTTGGATTTATTAGTTTGGTGTGGAGTAGCTGTAATGGCCTCCACAAAGTCCTGACCCCAACCCTACTTTTGTGACAAAAAGAAACTCTGGGCATGTCCAAAAAGCTCATATAGGAAAGATGGTTACGTGTCCACAAATTGTGTGATGTCCTTTCTAGATCAGTTTAAATTTTACCCATCTTGGTAGGCCCTCACTCCCCATATGATGGTAAAGCTAAACTCAATTGTTAAGCTACTAAGAGATCAAAGGATCGGACAAAGAACTTTAAATTGCTGTCCATAATTATAGATTGGTCAATCCACAAATTTTCACTCACATTCACTGCACACACATTGTTTCTTTACAAGAACGAAAATGGGTTGCTTATCCACTTTTTAAAGTGGCAAATGGAATAAAGTTCTAGGGTGGGCATGTCCATCAAGTTTGAAAAACTTGCAAGTCAAAAACCTAGTTCCTTATATTCTTCAATCATGCAGTTGATCCAAAGTAAGGCAAAGAAATATCACAGATTTTACTTAATCTTTTTGGGTTTCAGAATTTTCTGAGTGATTGTTTTCCTGGATGTGTAAACCTTTAGAAATGTAGTTTTTATTTCATTGTACGAGGAATGTTATCTTGCTGTTTAATCATTTTTTAAATTGTCTTTGTATTCTTTCTTTTACCAGGAAATAAATACTATCCTACAGTTTGTTGTACAGAGGAACCGGCTACTTCAGTGTCTTCACGCCAAACGTCACATCCTGGAATCTTGGAGACAGGTGGTGGAAATTATACTGACAGCCTGTCCACAGGACCTAATTCCAGTGGAGCAAACACAGCTGATTATCAGGGATTTACTGCAAGATGTACATAATAAGGTATTGCTCACAAAAGGGTGTTGTCTTAAATGGTGTGAAAATATAATCATCAACGTCATCATGTTGATTATTCAACATTCTATGTCCTGTAGGACTAATATCTAATCTTGAAAGATGTCAGAAAATTTTCACTTAACTTTACCAGCAGCTTGGTAAAAGTGGCTGGAAAGGTTACAGACAACTAGTTTTAAAAGGTACTGGTTTAGAGTATGTAAATGCTTTAATGTTCGCAGTCTTGAGTTCAAAATACTCATAAATTAATGCTTGCCAATAACCCAGTAGTTGCAGCTCATTTTCCTAATTTATATCTAAAAAGCATGCTTCACAACAGCGGGCATTGCTCACCTTACTGAGCAAATTAGGGTATTAACAGATTGTTAATAAGAGTTGCCATTTCTAGTTAGTGAATTGGGCCTTGTCAGACACCTTCCAAACCGTGAGGAAGTATTAGATTTGCAACTGCCGTTCATAGTTACGTAGTAGGTTAGGTTGAACAAAAAAACATAAGTCCATCAAGTTCAACCACTAGGTAAATAAACATATCCCAGATATAAAACCCTATGGACATGGTCCAGAGAAAGGCAAAAAAAAAACCCTGGTACAATTTGCTTTAAGAAGGGAAAAAAATTCCTTCCTGATTCCATGAGCCAATCGGATGTTTCCTGGATCAACAGTCACTGTGTTTTTTTTTACTTTAAAGCCTTCATACCAAGTTATATTCTGTGTTTCTAGAAAAACATCCATCTTTTTCTTAAAGCAGTCTATAGTAGTTGCTGAAACTACTTCCTGAGGAAGTCGATTGCACATTTTCACAGACCTTACAGTGAAGAATCCCTTCCTTATCTGGAGCTTAAACTTCTTTTCCTCCAGACGCAAAGAGTGCCCTGTTGTTCTTTGTAATGATCTCAAAGTGAATAATGGGGAAGAGAGTTCTCTATATGGATCGTTTATATATTTATACAGGGTGATCATATCCCCCCTTAAACGTCTCTTTTCAAGGGAGAATAGATTCAGTTCAGCTAATCTCTCCTCATAGCTGAGCTCCTCCATTCCTTTTATTAATTTAGTTGCCCTTCGCTGCACTCTCTCAAATTCAACAATGTCCTTTTTGTGAACTGGTGCCCAAAACTGGACTGCATATTCCACATGTGGTCTGACCAATGCTTTGTACAGGGGCAGGATTATGTCTCCATCTCTGTAGTCTATTCCTCTTTTATTACAAGAAATTACTTTGCTAGCTTTAGATATTGCAGTGTGGCATTACATGCTGTTGTTAAGTCTATGAGCTACCAGAAACCCAAATCCTTTTCCATTTCTGACTCCCCCAAGTGTATGCCCCCTAGACAGTATGAAATATGCATGTTGTTAGCTTCCATGTGCATAACTTTACATTTATCTATATTGAATCTCATTTGCCACTTGGTCTGCTTGTAGATTATAGACATCCTGTATGGACTTAATTCCATTACATAGTTTGGTGTCATCTGCAAACACAAAAATAGTACTTTTAATCCCAAACTCTGTATGATTTATAAAGCATGTTAAAAAGTAAAGGTCCCAACACTGAACCCTGGGGTACACCACTAATATAGTGTTCATATAAAGTTCATAATGTTATTTTGATTCTTTGCCATCTGCTAGCTTTATTTCAGATTGGTTAATCCACCTTCTTTTCACTGCAGATCCTGGATGACAATGCTACAAAGGAGCTAATGCCTGTGGTAGCCGGTGCCGTCTTTACTCTCACAGTACACCTGCAACAGGCCATATGCACTGAACAGAAGCAGCCACTTTCAAATTCAGGGATTAACCAGTCACAATATGTCCACATCTTGGACGGGTCCTTTGCTGCTTCTGCAGGAAATGAATCTTTGTTTGCGGGATACATCTCGATTGGAGATTCCTCGCTTCATATGATTCTCCGAACTCTGCTAGAGTTCATTCTTAAAACAGGTATGAATGTAATTTGACTTCCTGAATCTCTTCTATACAATCTTCCTCTCCTTATTTTACTCGCTCTGCTGACTTGATTTAGCCAGTATTGGCATCAATCTACCACCATTTTCTGGTTCAGCTTCCTGTTTCACCGGCTTGGAAATAGAGTGGTGACATTCTAATTTTGGTTCTCTACATTACCACAATTAATTTTAAATAAAACAACTTTGATGCAGTTGAACTGCAGACTTTCAGCTTTAATTCAGTGGGTTGAACAAAAAGATTGCATAAAAATATGAGGAACTAAAGCCTTTTTGTAACACAATTACTTCATTTTGGGGGCTCAAAAGTAATTGGACAAATTAAAAAGCTGAAAACAAAATGTTCATTTCTAATACTTGGTTGAAAACCCTTTGCTGGCAATGATAGCTTGAACTCCTGGACATCACCAGATGCTGGGTTTCCTCCTTTTAATGCTCTGCCAGGCCTTTACTGCAGCGGCTTCCAGTTGCTGTTTGTTTGTGGGCCTTTCTGTCCGAAGTATAGTCTTCAACAAGTGAAATGCATGCTCAATTGGGCTCAGATCAGGTGACGGACTTGGCCATTCAAGATTAGTCCACTTCTTTGCTTTAAGAAACTCCTGGGTTGTTTTGGGTCATTGTCCATCATATATTATGAAACGCCTCCCAAACAATTTAACTGAATTTAGCTAGATTTGAGCAGACAGTATGTCTCTGAACACCTCAAAATTCATTTGGCTGCTTCTGTCCTGTGTCACATCATCGATAAACACTAGTGTCCCAGTGCCACTGGCAGCTATGCACGCCCAAGCCATCACACTGCCTCCACCATGTTTTACAGATGATGTGCTATGCTTTGGATCATGAGCTGTTCCACGCCATACTTTTTTCTTGCCATCATTCTGGTTAAAGGTTGAACTTTGTTTCATCTGTCCAAAGAATGTTTTTTACAGAACTGTGCTAGTTCCAGTCCAATCTAGCCTTTCTATTCTTGAGGCTTATGAGTGGCTTGCACCTTGCAGTGCACCCTCTGTATTTACTTTCATTCAGTCTTCTCTTTATGGTAGACTTGGAAATCGATACGCCTACTTCCTGGAGAGTGTTGTTCACTTGGTTGGCTGTTGTGAAGGGGTTTCTCTTCACCATGGAAATGATTCTGCAGTCATCCACCACTGTTGTCTGCTGTGGACGTCCAGGTCTTTTGGCGTTGCTGAGTTCACCAGTGCTTTGTTTCTTTCTCAAGATGTACCAAACTGTAGATTTTGCCACTCCCAATAATGTAGCGATTTTTCAAATGGGTTTTTTCTGTTTTTCCAGCTTAAGGATGGCTTGTTTCACCTGCATGGAAAGCTCTTTCGACTGCATGTTGTCTGTTCACAGCAAAATCTTCCACATGCAAGCACCCCCACTCAGATCAACTCCAGGCCTTTTATCTGCTTAATTGATAATGACATAACGAAGGAATTGCCCACACAAGCCCATGAAATAGCCTTTGAGTCCATTGTCCAATTACGTTTGAGCCCCTGAAATGAAGGGATTGTGTGGAAAAAAAAGGCTTTAGTTCCTCACATTGTTATGCAATCTTTTTGTTTAACCCACTGAATTAAAGCTGAAAGTCTGCAGTTCAACTGCATCTGAGTTGTTTCATTTAAAATTACTTGTGGTATTGTACAGAACCAAAATTAGAAAAAAAAAAGTTGTCTCTGTTCAAATATTTATGGATCTAACTGTATGTCTGTTTTTTTTTTAGTGAAATGTGAATCTTAAGACTGACTTTACACATTTTTAACGGTTACATTTCCTCTTTGACTATAGACTTTTACATTTTAGTTTTGCATTTCTACTAACTATTTTTGGTTATGTTGTGTTCTACAGGAGGTGGATTTCAGAAGGTTCGCACACACTTGTATGGATCTTTGCTGTATTATTTGCAAATTGCCCAGAGACCAGATGAACCCGATACACTAGAAGCAGGTAAAAAAAAAGAAAATATCCAGATTTTCCTAAAGCATGTTTTCTTATGGTTTGCTTATTTCATCCAATGCACTTAGAAGATTTTATTTTGATTGAATTGTATCTTGCAATCCAAATCTTTCCCCTGAGCAGACAAGTTAGGTAAAAGCCCCCATGCAGCAACGGATTAGTATTGGAGATGACTTGGTAGCTGAAGTGCAACACAGGGGAATGGAAGGAGGGTTGTATCAGAACTCCACAATCCTAATGGAACATGTTGAATGAGCAGCCTCCCATTCAAGTCTATGTAGGATGTTAATTGCAAACAAGGGAAACAACATTTGTGCAAAATATTAATGTGCTTTACATTGGAAATAGACAGGGGAGTTACAAGAACTTTTTCTGTGCATAGGGAGAACCACTACTTCCTGGGGGTTCTCCCTGACTTGCTGGAAAGTGGGGATGATCTCTCAGATTAGAAGCTTCAACTGTGTCACTGATGTGATGCATGATGATTCTTGAGTTGGTATACATTGGGTCCCTTTATCTTGTGTGGGTATGTTAGGGTGTATTCAATCATCTGTATGTTATTCATTCAGCCAATAAGACCATGTGGGAGAGGCTAACCGCCCCTGAGGATGTGTTCAGCAAATTACAGAGGGACAATCTGGCAATATTTGAGAGTTACTGGGCTCCTCTGATGGAGGTCGTCTGCAGAGATGCCTGCGATGGACGTGAGATAAGCAGGGTAAAACATTGTCATTTCATTTTTTTTTATTTTTGTGTGTGTGGCAGCAAAGCTATCTCTTCTCACAAATTCCACTCTGTTCTTTAGATGTTGGCACTGGCCTTGTTAGATCGGATGGTCTGTATGGACAAACAGCAACAGTGGCTTCTCTATCTATCCAACAGCGGATATCTTAAGGTGCTTGTAGACGCTCTGGCTCAGGATGACAGTGTATTACAGAACATTTTGGTTCCTCAGTCTCCAGCCTTAAAGGCTCTGTACATCTACGAATCCAAAATGGTATGTAGCTCATAAGTTAGTAGTAAACTTCAGAAATCCTTCTTGCATTGACCTTGCATAGCTAACATATCTACACAAAGTTGCATAGTAATTGTTTCAAGAATAAAGATGTGACTAATGACTTATATGATGCAGTCTGTCACAAGCCTCAACAGTAGTTTTTGTTTTTCCTAAGCCTCTGTAACCTGTTGATACTCATTAGGCCAGAGCTGCGGCCCACCTGTCACCTGACGGCCACTAGGTGAGGACCCCTGCTCGATGGCCCATAAAGCAATTGTGGTAACAATTCTTTAGCGATAAGATTGGTAACAGGCCACTTACCTGTTGCTAAAGGATTGCTCCTTTGTTAGCTAGTCTATTGGGATAGTGCTTCCCTTCTGCTCCCTCATTAGATGCAGCAGCAACATGGCCCCCACATTTTTTTATTTATATATATTTTTTTTACTAGGTAGCAAACCACTAACAATTTTTTGCTCATTAGTAGCTAGTTTCTACTTTGAAATTAAAACAATATTTATTACATTTTTTCCCATGTCTTATTATTCAGGCATTTCTTACCAGAGTAGCCAAAAGCCAGCAAGGTGCACTGGAGCTGTTGCGGTGTGGGGTGATTGTAAGACTGGCACAGTGTCAAGTGTATGATATGCGCCCAGAGGTTGACCAGCAAGGGTAAGCGAAGAGTCAGGATAAATTGACGTGTGAATCATTCTCTAATTGTACTGATGCCTCATTGTGAAATGTCCTCTCATTTTAGACCATATGGGTTACGGGAGACCCCTGTCTTTTTCTCTGCACCATTGGAAAGATACAGGCAGATCCTGTTACCTGCTCTTCAGCTTTGCCAAGTGATTCTCACCTCCAGCACTGCTCAGCACCTACAGGCAGCTGGACAGGTGGGTGTCCAAGACCAGAGATGTTTTCAGGATTTATTTTAGAATTAGTTTGTAATTTCCGGTATTGCTTTTTGTGTGCCAGGTCTTCCAATTCTTTGTCGCGCATTCCGACACAATTCAAGCAATCCTGAGAAGCCAGGAAAGGAGCCTGGGATCACTACAAGAACTGGCTCTACTTACAGGACTCCTCAGCAAGGCTGCTTTGCCAGGTCAATAATTTTATTTTATTGAGTTAGCATATTTTCTTTCATTCAATGAGGAACACTGGTTTTCAGCTTTAAGTACCAACAGGAGTGAGAGAGATGAATAGACATTAGGCACATAAAAAAAGAAAAAAAAATCTGGGGGCCAGGCCTTAAGGACTGTAACACTTTTCACTAAGAAAGACTTTTCTTAAGAGTACATTGAGGGAAACTCCGCTCTCTTTTGCTTTTCTATGTTTTTGGACTGGTTGCCACAACTGAGCTGAATTGTTGTGTGGAGAGGGGAGTCTGAATATTACTTTATGTGCCTAATGTCTATTTTTCTTGTGCGTGGCAATTTAGGAAAGAGCTTATGAACCTAACAGGCTTCCCAATTCCATTATTATCATTTTAGTGTATTTTAGCATGTAATAATTAAGTATTAAGTTCATAAATATTATACTGCATAAAAAAACTCAAGGTCGCTGTAATTTTTTTTAGGTGTAATCAATGAGCTGGATGTCAGTTTGAATGACGGTTCTCTGATGGAACTACATGGACATATAAACCGATTCCAGGTACCTAAACTTCTTTACCATATACACTTTTTAGTGTTTTTTTAGTTCAGCTCTTCTAGATGAACTCCAGATAGACACAAAGTTTTGCAACCTTGTATTTCCTAATACAACATGGTAGCTCAGAGGTAAGTGCTCTGGCCTTTGCAGCGCTAGGTCCCAGGTTCCAATCTCTGCCAGTATCTGCATGGAGTTTGCAAGTTCTTCCCGTGTTTGCGTGGGTTTCTTTCGGGTACTCCCGATTTCCTCCCACATCCCAAAAACATGCAGTTGGGTTCTTTGGCTTCCCCCAAAATTGACCTTAGACTGTATTAAAGACAGGTAGGGATATTAGACTGTGAGCCCATTTTTAGGGACAGCTAGTGACATGAATATGAACTTTGTACATCGCTGTGTAATATGATGGCGCTATATAAATACTGTATAGTAATAATAATATTAATAATAATACATGATTAATTTTATTTAAATGTAAGCAATCTAAGTGTCTGGATTTGACCTCCAGTCCTTGTAAAGCAGAGCTCAGAATGGGGCAGTTAAAAGTAGTTGAATCAGTTTGCTGCTTCTCATTTCACTGTTCAGGCACAGGTTGAGAGAGGGATAAGAACTTTGTGTTTATTAAGATTTCCTGCCATTTCAGAGAAGGCTATGCAAGGAAGTTCAGGGGAAGATTTTTTGTAAAATCTAGGCACAGGTTCCTACTAAAGTGATCCAGACATTTAATATAAAATAGCATTATTACAACCCTTTAAAAGTCAAATATTATATTATTTTTTCAATGAGCTGTAAAAATTTGTGAGCCTGCTGCTGCATCACAGTATTGACCTTTTGGCTGTGAAAAGAGCAATGGTACAGCACCATGCAAGACTGTGTTGATTGTTAGTAAACTGCAGCAGAGAAAAATTATGTATCCTGCCCCACCAGACAGGGATATGATGTTTGACATGAATGTGCAGATTTTAGGACTGAATGGATAATGTTATTCATTTTGGCAGGTCAGACAAGTCTTTATATATCTAATTTATTAGTGCATTTAGCAGTTTGCCTTGAGATCATTTTTAACTTTGCTACTCCTTTAGGCCACTGGCCTAAAAACAACAGTTTGATGTTTTGTGAGCCATTTATATTTTCTTTCATTTTATTTTTAGCGCCTTAGTCTAGCTTTATTAAGCCGCTTTGGAGGCTCCGACAAGCTCAGACAGCTCAATTTACAGAGTGATGGATCCCAAGTAGATGGCATAAACAAAAGAGATGACATGGAACTGGCAATGCAGCAGGTAAGCTGAACTGTACAGCTAGAAGCTCTATATGTGGAGAGATCTTTTCTTTTCTGGAGTTAAATTTTAAGTAGACTTGGCTTTTTAACTGACAAACGCTACGTATGACACACTTGACAATTTTTCAGCCTCTTAACTTGCTGCTCTTGCTGTTTTATGTAGATCTGTGCCAATGTGATGGAATACTGCCATACCCTAATGATACAAACCTCCCCTAACCTCCAGCAAATTGTGTGTCTCTTTACCCCCAGCCTGAGTGAGAGCACTACCAGAGAAGGCTCAAGATTAGGTATGTAATAGGTATCACTGGTTTAAATGTTATGGTCAATTAGAATTATTTATATTGCCCCTTGCCAATCATGTATTGTTGATCATTTCAAAATGCTAGTCATAATTTACATAGAAATGATGAACTACATTTCAAATAGTAATCAACAATCAATAGTTTCAAAATGACTACTTTACTAGGGTTACATTTGGTCATTACTGCATCTGTACCACTTTTGGAAAATCACAAAAATAGTGTATAAATAAAACTCTGTATCATTGTGACCAGCTCTCCAATCACAGCAGAAATTACACACTGCAGGCTCTACACAGCAGCTTGTATTTTAGGAATGGGCTGTAAAGTGAAGACAGTGATATATACCAGATAGTGGTTATCACTGTAAATACCCCCATATTTATTCTGTGTATATTCTTTTACTTATTTTGTCAATTTATGGCCAAATCTTCTTGTCTGTGCACATTTAGTCTCAAATAAATAAATTTGTCCTAGTTTTCTGAACGGGGAGCTGGCTACAATATTTTAACTATTGCTCAGCCTTTCCAAAAGTATTTGGGGAAGCCAATCATATGTAATACAGGTACACCAAAAAATTGAAATGGTATCTGTTTATATTTTATCGTCCCTTGTCCTTGAGCACCTTACCCCATCAACATTTAAAAAAAAAAAGTTGTAAATCAAACTTTTTCATTTTTGTTGCATACCTTACTTTTCTCCCTTCACAAGTCCTTGTGTTTTCTTTATTCAAAGCAGGTAGAATATGGCTAGTGTAAGGGGCTAGCATAGCATCCTGATTACAAAGCTGTGGTAATGCTCACATTTTACCCCATGACTGAAAGAACTGAAATCCAATAAACAAAAGTGTGGACAAACCTGTTGGGGAAAAGAAGGGCTAGATGACCCTGGACATCTTCCAGCCTCAAAAAGAGGTCATTTATCTTTCTGCAAATTTCAATGAACATTGTCAGAAGCTCACAGAGTTCAGTGAACTCAAAGTTAGCAATTACATTATATAATGGGAGTTTGTATAATTTCAAGACTAAATGTAGGCTGGAACTTGGCTTTTAATGTGGCTGCTAATGTGTTTTTTTTTTTTTGTTTTTTTACATTAGACACCCAGGCATCCCTCTTTTCCTCCTGGCGGCTCCCCAGTCTTGGAATCATCTTTTCTCTGCTTAAGCAATGCACCAGTGACTTTTTCACTTACTATGACATCCACCGGCAGAGCGTGAGCAAGTTACAGAACGTGGAGCATCTTCCACCTGATGAAATCAAAGAGGTATCTGCATAAACCAAAGTGGTTCCACTGTTTGTCTTGGCACATGCAAGTGTTATCTAATCAATGTCTTTTATCAATAATCAATGTCTTTTCTATCCTTAGTTGTCCATGATTGAAATGCCAGTGGGGATAGATAAAATCTCCAGCACACAGAAGTATGCTCTGGCACGGAGAAGGCTGGTAAAACTCATCAACAGCAAAGCCAAACTTTTGTCTGTCTGCTGCTGTATCCTTTAAATAATATTTTTGTGCTCATTGCCCTACTGAATAGGGGATTGTTATATTCCATGAGATTAAATAGCAGAAAGTGGTACACATTTCTGCTCTGGTCTACTAGGTACACTTTAGGTGCCTCATTTTGAACAAAAATACACTTTGTCAAAAGTTGTTGTAAAGTCAAAACATTAAAGGCACTGGTAATCTTTCCATAAAAATGTGTTCATTTACAGGTAAGTAACATGTATACATTATGTTAAGTCTTCCTTATATAGAGGTCCAAAAGCCCAGATGCCACTTCTGGGCATGGCTAAGAGGTGTTGTCAGTAGCCCAAGCACATAAAAAGCTCTCCCTCCAGTGACACTCTATTGCAGTGTTTATCAACTAGGGTTCCTCCAGAATTAGC
>NC_092859.1:28458253-28477873 GCF_032062135.1 Pyxicephalus adspersus
GCAACCCCTATTTAATGTACAGTGCTGTGTAATATGTTGGCACTATATAAATCATGTTTAATAATAATGATAATACCCTAGCCACAAATTGGTTCATAAAATGTATGCTTTGCTGTATCTGCCTTCTTCAACTGAAAGTACTGTTATTTAAAAACAATGTCAGAAATGGTATTGGTAAGGCAAAACTCTGTCTTCAGTGTGAATGGGTGCATGATCACAGCTCCGTTCATCCATACGAGCCTGACAGTCCATGCATTACCAGGAAACCACTGATTATTTTAAAATCAGCTAATTTTATTCAATACCCATGACATATCCCATATATGTTCTCTTGCATGTTTTACCTTACAGTTTGGACCTCTCAGGTCAGTTTGACAGACAGCCAAAAAAAATTATAGGTATCTGTAAGGGTGACATCTTTCCTATTAGCAGGCAATGTAAGGGGCATTCTTCTTACTGACCAGCATGCTGATATACTGTGAGCTGTGGATATTATACCGTAGGAATTATAGCAGGAGTTCCCTGAGACTTGTAAGTTATTGCAAGGGTTCCTCCATGTTAAAAAGGTAACAAAACCCCCACCTAGAAGCAGTTAAGATACGAGGTGATAGACTACACAAACTGCATGTGGAACAAAACAGAAAACTGCATTGTAGAGCTTTTTGTAAAATGGGATTCCATGGCAAAGGAGCTTTATACAAGCCTAAGATCACAGTGTGTATTGTGAAGTAAACCATGCCACCATTGGACTCAAAATGGGTTCACTGGAGGGATGATAAACTCTTTACTATGTGGTAGTTTGATGGAGGTGGTTGGGGGATGAAGGTTTGGGGCTTTTCCCCTACAATTAGGTCCCTTATTAGGGAACGGTATTTTTAATTCTAAAGTGCATAATGATGTATTCCTCCTACCCTGTGCAAAAGTTAAGGGAAAGCCCTTTTCTGTCTCAACAAAGCTGTGCTCCTGTGCATGATTTAGGCTCCATAAATATGTGGTTTGGGTTTAGTGTGGAAGAACTAGATAAGCATGCACAGTCCCCTGACCTCATCCCTACTGAACACCTTAGGATCTCAGATTTTTAGCCGGGTCCTATCTTCCAACATCAGTACCCAACCTTACAAATGATTTTTTGGCTAAATGGGTGCACCTCAAAGCTTCCCACTAAAGTAGAGGCTGTATCTTTAAGGCTGCAGCTGTAGAGGCTGTAGCAAATCTCAACATTAGAATGTTATAACTTTAATCCTACAGTGCCTACGAATTCCTGTCATTAACCTAAACAAGATACCTATAATTCAGGCCAAGAGCAGAAGTTAAAGCAAAGTCTCCAATAAAAGTGGAAGGTTACTTACTGGCCTAACCAAAGTCCTGGATCCCATTGAAATGTTGGCGAGGATTTGAAATTGTCATTGAAAGAAATCCACACATCAGCTGTAACAGGAGGAAATTGGCATGGAGAATTTATGAAAAGCTTCACTAAATCAATGTCGGACACTGGTGGGAAGTTATAGAAAAAATGCTGCAGGTATTCTTTTGCTGAAAGAGGTAATGCCAGCTTACGAGGCCAAAGTTATCCTTGAAGAAACTAAGAAGATCTAATGTTTGCTCAAATTGGACCTACAATCTAATAAATGACCTTGTCTTTTCCAATAATAATTTAATAGGGATGACTCACCTCCCCAAAGTATTTCTGTATTTTCTGGATTTTGCCCACCTATTACACCTCCCCCACTCATCATATCCTGTTCCATACTCTGATTTATAGGAAGGTCTGTGTCACTTGTCAGGCAACAAGGGTTGGTGGGATCCCAATGGTATTGCTATTAGTTGTATTTACTGTGCAAGTTGGGCACAACCTAGAAGATTGTCAGACGACAAGCAAGGGAACAGATGCTGAAATAGGTGGTGGGCTGGGATGGCCATGAGAGCATCACAACTAAGGAAGTTAGCAGCAACAAACCATGCATTTAGAGTACATGTCTGCATGAATCATAAAATATTTTGAATAGGTCAATACATTTAATGCCTTGTATGAACAGTTTCATTGTAATTAGGATACCATATTACATACAAGTATTGTTTAGCAGAGATTCGAAGGGAGGAGCCTTGAAGTAGGTGCTGCCATGTTTACTTATAGTGCATTATTATAATAACTTTATTTACTTGGTAATACATGTTTTTTTTTTTTTTAGAATCATCTATATATTTTAGTTTTATTTTAAATTTTAGACACCCTTTTCTCCCGAGGAAGAGTTGATCCCTGAAATGTGTGAAGAGTTGAAGATAGCTTAGACTATGTGTAAATGATACCTGACTTTCTGCAAGTAACTTGTGGACTTTTTATACCAGTGGTCGCCAACCTTTTGGACCTCATGGACCACTTAATTCATAATTTGAAATCCTGCGGACCAATAATATGAATTTTTTAAAAAAGTTAAATACATTTGTAAAATAATGATCTTCCTAATGGTGACTGACAAGGACTGTGGGGGCTCTGATTCATTGATCAGCTCACCGTTAAGTGAAGTATTACATTTGTTACTATTATCAGTAGTTGCATTATCTTTGGTATTACTAAAAAAAAGTAAAATTTTAGTATCACTTTCTTGTGATCACCAGTACAAAAAGAAAAGGTGAATCTCTCGAGTGTAGACAAACCTATATAATCACAAATAAAAACATCTATGACCCACCTTGTGTTTTTCCTTTTTTTTCGGGAACCTGTTGTGCTAATTTACCTCAAATAAATAAACACCAATACCAGAAAGGTTTTACCTAGAGATACATTTAATGTTTTTTGGAACTGTTTTAGCTTCTTTACTCGGTTGTCTGGTTAAATCAAATGTCATACTGCATTCACACTTTTAGCCACTAGATGGCGGCTATACCACAGCAGCCCATAACATAACCTAAGACCTTGAATTACCTTCCCCCATAAAAAGATGGCGGCTTGGCAGCTTCCTGCGGATACCGGAAGTTGGGTTTGCTGGAGTGGTTGAATCTTGTGCAGGACGGTGGAGCATAATGTTTCAGTTTTTGGTGAGTTGTTGGAGCTTAAAAAAGACATTAAACCCTTTCCGTGAATGCCGAACAAGTATCGGGGGTTGGGGTTAGCAGCATGTAGTATATATATGGCAGACAGGGATCTATTGATAAGTTCCTGTATATAAATCCTTCCTCTTCTTGTCCTTCTACAAGTGGTTTTCTGTTATGTCCCATGTATTGATCTGCATTAAAGCCCAGCTCCTGACAAAGTTTTGGGTAGAATGGGGAGGAATCAGAAGCTATGAAGAACTTAAAGTAGAACTTTCTGCAAAAAAAAAAATAAGTCCCAAAAATGTAAAAGAAAAATTAAAAAAAGTGCTGCTGTCACTGCGCATGGCAGATCGGCCTTTTTTTTTACATTCCAGGAAAGTCCCTGAGCAGCCTCCTGGGATATGGGACAATGAATCCCAAGATGATCCCAAGAAAAGGTGAGGGATCCTCGGACTTTCTGTTCTTTCTCTGGTATGACACAACAGGAAGTGTACTGATATGTGGTTCTAATCCTTCCCTTCTCTATCCAAAGCGAAAACAAAATATTGGCTATAATACACCTTCACATTTCCATTTTTATGTCTAGTTATTGTGGGAGATGTCTCTCCTGCTGCCTGTGACATCTGTACATGAAAGAAGGAAGTGATTGTCCTTGGGTTGTATAGAAACAGACAGCAGCGCAATCAGAAATTCTTTTTTAAACAAAAAGTATTGAAGATAGTTTTAAATAAAATGTTACCACTCCCTTAAAAGAATGGAGAACAAACCTTTTATTGTCAGTATAAAGACCTGGGTATGATGCGGGTTTTCTGTTCTGTACTCCGGCACCTCACTTGTTTATTAATGATATTCTCTTTTTTTTTTCTTCCTTCCAGTTGGGGTTTGCCTTGGGGAATGTGGTGGGAATGTACTTGGCTCAGACATATGAGGTGAGTATAAGTCTAAAAAAAAAGATTTGTTATGTATAGGGAACATGTAGTTAGTAATGGTGTCTTACCTAAAATATCAGGGCACTTGGTATGTTAGGGTGTCTAGGCACTCTGGTACCTACAGCTTTATAGCTGTATATCTGCAGTGTGGGATCTAAGGCACTGCTGCTGATAGACTCCAGAGATTTGGTGATGTCACTGATCTTTGCTGAGATTTGGTGATGTCACTGATCTTTGCTGACATGTGGAAGAGAAGCCCTGTGGTTGCCTCCACAAAGGGATGGTGCAGGACAAGGCTTGGTAAGTCAATAATGGGGATAAGATCTGCTGCAGAGAGACCACAGGCAATACTGGTGACTAGTCCACAACTTCTTTCACTAGAAATTGGCTTTAATAACAGTTATATATAAAATCTCAGCACATTGATTGGGTTCTCCCCAGCCCACCTGGCTTCAGTAACTCGGTTGTTTTTGTGTGGTTACTGATGAGTTGGGTCACAATATAGGGGCCACCACCCGCCTACAATTTCTTCTCACCCAGCTTAAAAAAAAAATTCTGGGTTGAGCACTGGTGCATTGCTGTTCCCATTATGTATCCATAAAATATGTCTGTGGACAGAGTCCAGTACACTTTAAATGAAAACTATGCTTTAGCTTTTCCTTTAACTTCCTCTGTTCAGCAAGGGTGCAAACCACGCTGTCAGACCTTGGCTTGATAGAATACAGAGAGGTCCAGATAATATGGTGTATCCATTAAAAGTTACATCAATCATTTCTTCTGAATGTGATAAAATGACAGCTAGACATTTTTTTAAGGGGACAATCAATGGAACATGAGTGATCATGAGTGACTTTCAACAATAAATGTGTACTGTAGTCTTCTTCATGGAAAAATAAGATATCCCCTGAAAATAAGACCTAGGGCATATTTTGGTATTTCAAAAAATATAAGACAGTGCCTTATAATCGGGGAAACAGGGTATCTACATATTATTACCCTGGATTGACTTCCTGATGGTGACAATGTTAGACCCTGCCTGTAAAATGGTACTGGTGTGGCCACTTTTAGTTTTCTCAAGAAGTGCACATGACGGTGACAATATGTGATAACAATTGGGGAACCATGATAGTGCGATGCTGCATCATAGCAATAGCCCAAACAAGGACCATTATGGTATTTTATTGAAATCTACAGATTTAAAAACACTGAACATAACACTTCAATTTTCAATAACATAAAAAGGTATTGACATTTTAATGATTGGGTTTATTATCTCTAAAGATGTTGAACAACAATGTAGTGTATTCTTGTCTTTATTTGTATTTTCCAGTATCATTAAGCTATGATGAAAAAAGACTTCATAGAACTCCAAACACATCAGATTTTTAATTGAAAGCAATAAACTATATTTGGACTTCAATATCTGTCTGACGCTCCCTGTTCTGTTTTTGATGGGTGCATATACAGACCTTTCCATTTTAGCTATTGCTTGTGGCGACTTTTTCTCTTGTTTAGCATCATTACCTAACCCAAAAAACAGGCATAGTTCCCATGAGGCTGTGGGCCTTCTCCATCAGTAAAAAGCAATGCTCTCAAGCCTATGTGTTCTAAGGGGCTTTGAATGAAATAAAAGATAGTATTTACAAAAGAAATAAGCTTTTTTTCCAAGTATATAGGAGAACAGACAGTTCTGTTACCTAAGGGTTTATATGTATCAATGGGGAACACGGTGTTCATCCGTGACCTAATCAACACAGCTTCATTGTGGTGTAAAACCTTACCCGGCTTAACGTATCCTGTCTCCTAAACTAAAAGCTAGCAACAGCAGTTGTCTTTCCTAGAGAAATCTTCAGGTTGGTCAGATAAAAGAAAAGGGTTGGTGTTTGAATAGAACTAATTTGCAGGTTTGCTAACCACTCTCTCCAAACACCTCCACCATTGGCTGGAGGGCACCTGCAACTGATACCCCAGAAGTGTTAAATGAACCTGCCTGAGAAAACCAGACTGCTGTTGCTGAACTTTCTCCAAAAATGCTGGTTGACCCCCCGGCTTTCAAGTAGAACTAAACATGAAAATGAAAATATTGCTAGCAGTCAGGTTGTTTATTGCAGAAAGGACAGACTATGTATATGCAAAAAACAAATTTGTTTGCCCGCCTGTTTGTACTAACTGCACAGGAGTTTATTCATTCTTGGCAGCCAGCTATGGAATTGTACACTGAGCTGGTCATGAGCAGGAGATATGCAGTGTACACAGCATGCCCAGCGCAGTGTATGTTATGAAGTTTGCAAACAGGCAGGCACATTTGTTTTATTGCAGAAGAGACATTGCCGATTTTGCAATAACCTGGAAAGTTTTTTTATTTTCAAGTTTAGTTCTGTTTTAATACTTTGCTCTGTATTGACAAATCCACTTGCTTTAGGTCTCTTTGCACCTGAAAACTAGAAACTAATGACATAACTCTATTACTATTACATTCTAATAACTTTATTCAGAGCCTGCTTAAAGGGACTCTGTCCAAAGCAGAATAGGTGTATGGGAATCATATGATTGCAGATCCATTCTGGGCAGAAAGATAACCTATTCTGAGGCTTCTCACATTTGATTAGCTTTGTGACAGGGTCCTTTTAAATGCTACAAGGTCTCTGGAACAAAGGCTTCACAAACTGGTGTAAGGGGAAGTTTTAAAGGAAGTACATTAAAGTCATACAAATAGTAGACAGCAGCTGTCGGTGAAGATTTATCGTGTGAGGTCCTTTGGTTTGCAGCTCTCTCTCGGGCCTGTTGGGAACTCTTTGGCCCGCTCACTTCTGTTTTCATGACACAGATGCTCCAGCAATCCTAATCAACTCCAGGTACTGAACCAGCTTACAAGTGCTCTGTGTTGTTGTGAATCATTGCCCATTCTGGGAATGTGTCCAGCTGGAAGAGTCTGATGCCCCAGGTGTTAATAGCCACTATGATGATGCTAAGCCCAATCAGGTTCACTCCCAGGCCAGCTTTTACCTGCACAAACACAAGAATTAGAACTGGTTAGGTGTACTGGTAAAGGGTCAGTCTACCCAAATATGCTATTTGCTTATAAGTCAACTCTGGTAAGCTTAGGGGGTCCAGTGGTAAGGATTCCATTCCATATTTCTTCACTGTGTTTCTCTGGGAAAATTGTGTATCCCCACCTACCAAAAGGTGTCCCCGCTGCTTCTATTTTTTTTGTAACATACAGATCCAACAAGGAAAGGAAAAACTTAGGGTTCCCTAAGACCCCATAATGACCACAGCATCATTTAATGTAAATTTTCCAGGATAATGAACATTGGTCAAAGGTTCTTATGGATAGAATGGGAGAGGGAAATAAACCAGTCAGGTATTTATTATTTCTGTAGTTAAAAATAATACTGGCTAGATACAATTTAGGGTCTATCAACCTTTTTGTCTGTCAGGGATTATGTTGTTTAATGTTATTTTCTTGTATGTTCTGCCTGAAAGGGTTTAATTGCCATCTTAGTATGTCGGGCAGTAAGGCCTCCATGGAGGCTGAGTTGCCTCCTTCCTGAGCACAGAGTCTAATAATTATTATTATGTCCTGAATGAAGACACTCACATTTTCTCCAGTACACAGTCCCATTATGAATTTACATATGAATTTACCTTTCTCCACAGCTCAGACAACAAGCTTTTATAATTTATTTGTTGGAGAAACTTTTCTTACCATGTCCTTAATCTGACAGTGGCCATAGTTATACACGATTGCATTTGGTGGATTTCCCACTGGAAGCATCACAGCGAATGAAATGCACATGGTAACTGGTATGAGCGTGTATAAAGGGTTAATATAAAGAGCCTCTGACTGCAAGAGAAAGAGAAAATCTCAGTTCAAATCACTCCAGGTAGACATAGCATCCAATATATTTCCGTCATGTGTGGTAAGTGTAGCATCTCCAAGTATTTATTACTTTTCACAGATATTACAGTACTTCTCCTGATAACCTCCTGATCGCCTTTATGCCCTGTTATTTGCATTATTTCCAGAGCCATGACACCATCTTAGTTCAGGTATGATCCAAGCTCAGGCTCTGCTTCCTGCACTGAAATGCTGCTCAGGGATGACATAATCACTCAAATCCTGCACTGAAAGCCTCATGCTTGGGTCTGTCTATGCATGCTGTGATCACTAGAGGAAAGGTGACTGAGGAAATTCTTTCTCTTACCTGCTGTAGATAGGGCCATCAGATTGTAAAAGTGGCAATATACCTAGCTTTTTCTGATTGGTCTAAGTATAAGATAGTATATGAGTTAAAGAGAAACTAAACTCAAAACTTCAAAAAAAAAAAAAAAAATTACACTCACATTCAATCAAGAACAGAATTGTGATTTTACATAAAAGGCTTCTCTACCCTTTCATGTAAAGGGAAAATTCTAAGTTTAGGCACACTTTATTATACATAGAAAATGCAATCATTCAGCCAAAAAAAAAAAAAAAAATTACACTCACATTCAATCCTGCAGGGCAGTCTGATCCCTCCAGTGGTGTCCTGCATCGGGTCCCACGCTGTCCCGGAGCCGGCGCTCCGGGCGCTGCCATCTTCTCTTCTTCCTGTCCTTTATCCTATGTCACCTGACCCAGGCGCGAGATCAGGTTACGTAGAATGGAAAAAAAATTTGCCAATCTCATTGCACATGTGTAAGGTCGGCAAATTTTTCCCCTTGTGCAAAAAGGCTCTTTCTGCACATATTCAAGATGCTTAAACATGCGCAGAAGGAGCACCCAAGAGCCTCCTGGGATGCGTGAAGTAGGTATCCCAGGAGGCTTCGCGCTCCCATTCATTTGCCTAGGCAATCGAGAATTAGAGGCAGTGCTGCACCCTTTAAAAAAAAAAAAAAAAAAAAAAGGGTGTTGCACTGAAAAAAAAAACAGAATTGTTATTTTACATAAAAGGCTTCTCTACCCTTTCATGTAAAGGGAAAATTCTAAGTTTAGGCACACTTTATTATACATAGAAAATGCAATCATTCAGCCATGAAAGAAGGTGATCGATTGAAACTGCAATCAGCAATCAGAAGAATCTGATCAAATTCCATCATAGCCAATTAATAAGTCGAAATTGACTAGGCCCTCTCATCATTTGATTAGAGTATCACTGGTATTCAGCTTTTATTCTATTTAATCTGTTTAGTCCCATGGATCCGTAGACCACTTTAGACAACCCTTTTATGCAAGGTAAAAATGTTTTTGTTTTTTTTTTACAAAATCTTTTTTTTTAAAAAAAGGTTGAAGCCCCTCCCAATCTGTCTTGATGGTTGCGTTGAATGGGAGCACAGAGCCTCCTG
Source organism: Pyxicephalus adspersus (assembly GCF_032062135.1). Classification (NCBI taxonomy): domain Eukaryota; kingdom Metazoa; phylum Chordata; class Amphibia; order Anura; family Pyxicephalidae; genus Pyxicephalus; species Pyxicephalus adspersus. Next base: position 28,467,544 of record NC_092859.1, read on the forward strand.
GGATATCTACCGTATGTCACACATCCCTGGAGTCTCCTGGCTGCTCCTCTGCTCACATTTTATTACACTGAGGGAAAAAATGCCAATCTCATGTATAAGCAGTGAGATCAACATTTTTTCATCCTTTACAGCAGGCTATGTCACTTGATCTCGTGCCTGCGCAGTGTGAGATTAGGTAACATGCCCAGAAGGAGGAAGAAGATGGCAGCGCCCGGCACTTACTCCACGCTGGGATGAAGACAGCAGGACGGTGCGGGACCAGATCAAAGATATCCCTGGTAGGATCGAAGTATCTGATAGGTTTTATTTTTAGTTTAGTTCCACTTTAACAAGAGTCTCATCAGAGCTTGGTAGGGGTTCCTGAAAGCCATGGCCAATTTGGACCCCAATGATCTTTTTGGCCATCTGTAGGGATGACATCATTCCCCCTATCTGGCAAAATGTAAGAGGCATTCTTCCCATTGACCCCCATGGTAATGTACTGTAAGGTGTGGGTATAGTAATTATAGCAAGGGTTATTTCACTAGCTCCACATGTTACAAAATCTGAAAAAAGGTCTAAACAAATAATTTAGTATCAAATGATATTTAAATACAAATTCATGGACTAAAGAAGTATTTAGGAAGGCTTGTAGATGGAAACAGTTTGTACATATTTTATGAAGAAAAACTGAAAATGATTTTCTATTTGTGCTTCTAGCTGTTGTGAGAATGTATTTTCCAACATGCCCTTTTGACATTTAAGTGTCAAGCCAAAAATTCGTATTTTTATAGTTTTGGATAGAAGGTGACACCTTCTACAGAACTTCTCTGCAGTTTGTAAATAATATCCAGGGAAAGATTACCTGGCTGTCTGTATTTTTCTTTTTTCACTTTTTGTATTGTAGACACAACAGGAAAATAAAATGAGATCATACTAGAAGAAAGGTTAATCTCCTCTTAGACAGTTGTCAGAAAATTGTGTCCCTATAGAAAGATCTCCCAACTTTTCTTGCCCTGGTGATTTTTTTACATTTAGTCCTAGTGGCAATAGTGAGGAGAAGGGGCACATCTCTCCGGTGGGGAAACAATGAAAAAACCTTTTTATTTCTTTGAAAGAAAAGCTTTAACTAAAAGCTAAGTTTAAACTTGCCATAGTAACAAGTGTTCCCCTGTGGCTCCTGTCAGCTGGCACCGTGCTAGCTGCAATTTTGCTGGCGGTACTTTAAAGAAGCAGCAATATACATGATATACAGCGGGGGAACTTGAACCCTTGGGCTGCTGTAACTAGGACCCTATATGTAGCATCTCACTTAGGCCCATATATTGTATCTGCCCCAAAGCAAAAGACAGCCATTAAGGTTTAATAACTTACCAGGCTGCATAATATGGGTAAAAATATGGTGATGGTTGCTGGATTACTGACAAATTCAGTGACTGCAGAGACCAGAACGCAGGCTAAAAGGCTGACCGCCCAAGATGGGAGACTGCTGAGACATTCCATCTGACGGCCAATCCAGGTGGAGAGTCCCGAAGTCTGTAAAAAACAGAAGCATAGTTATTATCTAACAATGCCGAACAAACACTGAACTGTCTGCCATTGCTAAACAATGCTGAGCATGCTAGGTGTGGAATGAAGTGGGCAATGGTTGCTACTTTTTCTGTGTATCGGCAAAACCAAAATAAGTACAGGTAGTCCCCGGGTTAAGGACTTTCGACATATGGACTCCTCCTAGATACGAACAAACTGGGCTTCCCTGCTCCCTCAAGTGCAGGACAGAGGCTTGAAGGGGGGGAGGGGGCGTTTTGCATGACTAGCAGAATAAATCTTTTGCTAAACACAGCTGAGGTTGTGGGTGATCTTAGGGGGTGAGCTCTTTCTGCAGCCTCTTGTAACTCTTTATTGACCAAGACAAACTCTGCAGTTGTTTTTTTTTTTTGTTTTGCATATCAATGCACAGCTTGCTGCAGAAGTTAATGAATGTCTAGGCTCCATAAAGATTTTTTATTTTTTGCTTTGTTTGTGATTAACTCACAGTGAGGATTTTATACAGTAACTGACACCACGCTGCCTAATAATATGTTGAGACAAACATCTGTCCTAATTGCGTTTATTAAAATAACATACCTGTTCCCACTTACATACAATTTCAACTTAAGAACAAACCTACAGTCCCCATCTTGTATGTAACCCAGGGACTACCTGTATGCCATTCATGATAACACCATTTGTATACTGAGCAATAAATGTGAGTAACTTTCATAGAATCCAGAGACACAAAGGAACCACCCAAGGGTCAAAATTCCTCAGGGTGCTCAAGCTCAGAGCTGACAAAGCGGATGCAATGGAGGAAAAGCCAGTATATAACACTATTTACAATGATCCTTTAACAGACAGTAGGTTGTCACCTGGTTATTCTGATTGCTTCCCTTTCAAATATAGAAAAATAGACATTCTGGAGATTAAAGTGTCAGTACTTTCAAGTGATATTTTAGTATATTTTTGAGCTCTGTGGGCTGAATCATCTCCTGATTTCCAGTATGACTTGCATACTCCAACAATGAGATCCTGCCATCTCAGCTCATTCTTTTCTGTGCACCTGGGAGTTTTCAGCATCACATCCTACCTTTCTGTGTTCTGGTTCCTCCTGTAACATTACCCATAATATAAAATATTGAAACCATCATGGAAGGTGGGAAGCCCTATATTGGGCACATGAGATCTATAAATCTATGAACTCAGCACGGAGATCTTACTAACAGAGACTGGCAGGTGAGACAGGTGATTTAAAGTTTATCCGCTGGAGATATCACTTTAATTTATGTTCTACAGAAATGACAGAAAGCTACTAAAAGAAAGAGAAATCAATAAACCACTGTGCATTGGCCCATGAAAATATGCAATTTTGATAGCATTTGTTGATTCTTGCTGACCTACAATCCAGCAGCTATACACATAAAGGTAGATGTTAGTTGTTACCTTACAGCCGGCTGCCAGGGCATAGCCCCCTCCGACCAGCACTACAATTTCCCAGGGCATGTGTTTCTGAAACTCCTGCCAGGTCAGCATTGGTCCATCAAGGTCGGGTCCACCTTCTTCTTTCTCTTTGGTGTTTTCTTTAGAAATGAAAAATCTACAAGTTTAAAATTGTCATTTATAAAAATCTTAAAATTCTAAGCTGTTTAGGTATTGTAGTCTGACATCTCAGGATTGATTGTGTGTACGGCAATTCATGTATATTCTCTTTGTGCAGAATTGTCAGCCTGAATTGGTTTCATACAATCCTAGCAGCACCTTTTTATATGCAGTGTTTTAGTATCTGTTATGTGCATTGAACTCATGCAGGAGATAAGGTTGTAATACATTTTTACACTCAGTCTAACACTACTGCTTTGACGGGGATAGAATACAAGTAAAAAAAAAAAAAAAGGTAATCTCTGATTTACGATTATTAGAAATGGCCAGTAGTGATTGGTTTTCCTTTTAATAAAAATTTTAATTCTGCTTCTAATCAAATGTTTCTTAATATTTTCAGTTGTCCTCATGTGGGGATATGGGAGATCCCAATTGCAGAATCATATGACATTGTGTGCAGATGTTATTTCACAATGTAACTGTCTGATAAACAATGTGCCTTTCCTGATTCTTCTCTAAACCCTGATGTCATGTCTGCCTATATGTGATACTTTTACTCCAGTTTCCTGAAATAAACCCATTCTGCAGACTGTACACAATTGGAATTAATTAACAAAGATTCTTTGTAAAACTGAATGCAATTAACACATTGTTGCTTTGAGAATAGAGCTGGCTTGGTGAACACATATTATGTGGCTTGTTCTATTCAGCGTGGACCACATTTTATAGCTAAAACCCAGAAAAAAGACACTTCTGACCCCAGAAAATAGAAGTTATCGTCTTTCTAGGAACGATATGCAGTTCTACTTGAGACCACTGGGTGGTGCATTGGATGCCACTAAAAGTGCAGAGATTTTGCTGCAGTGACTTCCACTTGGAGCTTCAAAACTTTAGAGGCAAACTTCACCTTGGGTTATATATGGGATTGCTACACAATCTATCTTATAATGTATTCGTTTTAAAATTATCTTTCCATTTCCACATCATTTTAAAAAAATGTCAACAAATACAAATACAAATGTCTTGCAGCAATCTGGAGGAGGTTAATATATCATTGGTATACAGCACCCCCTTTCCAACCTGAAATCTCATTTTGTGCTCATAGGATTGTTTTGCCATTTTAACAGATTATTTGCACATAGCTAGAAATCAAATTTCAGCCATGCCTTGCTGCAAGACAATATTTTCTTGTATAAAAAATTTCCTAAGACTCACTTACTTCTAAAGGAATGCAGATGCTGCAGCTGTTCTGAGATTTTAACACTGAGATTATTATAGTGAAAGCAGACCTACCAATTTGCAACCAGTCCAATAAACATCAAGAATCTGCAAAAAATGTTTTAAATTTTACCTGGGACTGTTTTTATTCCTAAATTAAAAAGTTTAACCCTGTCTTTACATAGGAGGTTTACCAACCTTTGAGGTCCTGGTCTGGTCCTCTTTTCCTGAAACACGTAAACTGAGGTCTTTTAGATGGTATAAGAAAGAGTAGAAATCCAAGGAATACAGACACAGTGGCATCTGTTCTGAAACCTTTTCTACAATAGAGAATATATTTAGTAAAGATATATTACAAACATGCTACCACTGAACTGATATCCAGAAATGATTCCAAAAACATGCAGTTAGGTTAATTGGATTCCCCCTAAAATTTGACCTTAGATTGTGTTGATGACATATGACTATGGTAGGGACATTAGATTGTGAGCTCCTTTGAGGGACAGCTAGTGGCATGACTATGGACTTTGTACAGCGCTGTGTAATATGTCAGTGCTATATATTGTGTATTAAACTCAAATAACTAAATCAAAAAGTCCATCAAACACTGTGCAATCAAACTCCAGCCATGCAATCCTGAGCTGCTAGGGAGTCTGCATCCTCTGCTCGCATGATTCTGCATTGTACAACTTTCTTGCAACATGTAGTTGAGGCTGCAGTGAGCTTGGAGACGGGACATTGTTGGAGCCAGGGATCACTTTTAGCAAGTTAAAGAGGAACTAAACTGAAAAGTGCCTAAAACAAAAAAAAAACACACTTACCTTCAATCCCGCGGCACAGTTGATTGGTTTGGAGGTGTCTTCCATCAGGTCCCGCGTCGTCCCAGTATGTGTCCCCGAGCCGACGCCCCAGGCGGCACCATCTTCTCCTCTTCTTCCTGGTTCTTCCTACAGGTGCGAGATCGGGTGATGTAGGTTGTAAAAAAAAATTGCTGATCTCACTGCACATGCGTGAAATCCGAAGTTTTTCTCTTTTCATGAAAAGGAGCACCCAAGAGCCTCCCAGGATGTGTGATGTAGGTATCCCGGGAGGCTTTGCGCTCCCATTCATTCTCGATCGCCTAGGCAAATGTGAATAAGGGGGCAGTGCTGCACCCTTTTTTTTTTTTTTTAAAAAAAAGGGTGTTGCACTTTAAAAAAAAATAAGCGAACAACAGAATTTTTACTCAACATGAAAGGGTTGTCTACTCTTTTATGTCAAGTGAAATTTATGAGTTTAGGTACGCTTTAAACACAAAAACATGGAATACTGAATACACATATTATGGATACAGGTGGATTTGAGTAAACTGTCTGGTCTGTGCCCTTGTGAACTTCTTGTGTCCTCCTTCCCACTTGTTGGGGTGGGGGTGACCTGATAAGAAGAAAGTTATGGCTGTTATGCTCGGACGACTATTGAGAAAGAAAGCAGCTGGTAATATACAAAAAATAATATCATACTAACAATCGCAAGTTTATTCACAATATAATGTAACAAGGAGGTTTGGTCAAAGTGAGCTTGCAATGGTCATGTAATGATTTGATTGGTTACGATCGCTGTATAATTGTTAACTACAGATATCATAGTATTGAGTGCTGACGCTGACATTATCTGGATAGATAAAGAAAGGCCAGCTTTTTACTTCCTGACTCCGCAGTTAGATGATATGGAAATGGGGGCTCCCTGGGGTAAACCAAGTCAGGTGATCTTGCTGATGCAACTGTTGCTGTTTTGGACCATTGTACCCATCCAACAAAAATAAGTACTAACTTATAATTAAGCAGTGTCCTAAGCTGCATACACACGTGAAATAATAGTCGTTGGAAAGGATCTTTCACGTTCCTTTCCAATGACTAGCAGTGCATGATGCATGAACAAGTGATGTACGTACAGCACCCTTCTGCTCTATGCAGAGGGGAGGGGGAGAGCGACAGAGCGGCACCCCACTGCTCTCCCCCTTCCCTAGCATTAGGATTGTTATTAGTCCATTGTCTGTGGATCCGCCAAGACTGTCATTCGGACGATGGACGACTGGCGCTGTACACACGCTAGATTTTGGCCCTGAGCCAAATATCGGGCGAGAACCGTTAGACGTGTGTACGTAGCTTTAGTGTTTTGTATCGTTCTTTAACCCTTCCCGACACTTGTAGTCCTACAAATACTACCACCTTGTTACAACAGCATATCAAAGGGATTGTGCCATCCCCTGCAGAGCTCTACAGTTCTTGGACAGTGCAGGGAAACCTTTACATTCAGTCATCTATATATAAAAATATTTTTGGTCTCTTTAAACTACTTTTATATTGCTTTTTTCCTGTTGTATATTAAAAAAAATCTATTTTTGGGATTCAGTGGATGACTAATACCCCACCCTGGAACACAAGCTCAAATACATTTTTGTTTATCTGCTCTTTGCCTTTCCACACAATTAGATTCAGAGAGAGAAGAAGAAAAATAAGAATATTTCAAGCTCTGAAATTGTATTAGATGAAGAGCGGGAGAAAAGGGTCAGAAAACACATTAATCACTTTTCATACATACAGTATGTCATTTGGTACATAACGTGTATGTTTATAATAAAGAAGTGTACATATACAACAATATTGGTGTTGGTAGCAAATCTGTAGTTAAAAATTAGAAGGAAATGAAGAATGGATGGAAGGAAGGAAGGTGAAGATGAGAACAGAGGATGGAATAGAAAAATAGATTGCTGCCAGTGGGGATGAGAACTATTACATCCAGCCACAGGAATGGGTCTGGCTCCTCGTAACTCAGCTCCAGTGCCGACTCACTTTGCACAGTTAGTACATATCATTTTGTTGTTTATTCTTCAGCATTGCTGTGTACTCACTTCTCAAATAAGGATTCCCATCCAGGCACAAAGCCCGGCTCTCGGGTGAACCAGAGGAGGGTCATCAGGATGAAGAAGAAGACTGTCACTTTTTCTTGGTAGCTGAAAAAACAAACATGGCCCTATTACTGAAGCCAAGGGCAATAAAGGTGAAGTGCAGCAATCCGTAACGATCAAACAGAAATGTGAAAATCCAGCATGTATACAGCAGTGTAATGACAATGTTTATTAGGCTACACTGGCAGATCACTAAATGACCAACCAGATACAACCACTGTAATTTCCTATAGGGGAGAATGCAGCGGGGTGCCTCCTGTTTGTCCCCCCCAATGGAACAGAACAGTGCTGTGGTTACCTGGTGGTAATAAAAGGGTTCACAAAATAAATTTGATGTGTGTATTGGCCCTTAATATGAAACATGCCAGGAGTGTTTATTCCAATAAAACTTGTCATTTCTGCAGGCAGCTCCTCATACAAATCTGTTTGCATTCAAAGCATTTACCAGAAAAGGCTGAGGTTTGTGGCTGAAATGTATTTGCCAAGGGCTTCACATAGAAACTTCCATAAGCCAATTTTCGAAAGCCAAAATGGAAATTCCAGCAGCGGCTACAACCCCATTCCTAAACACTCCTCATCAAGTGGGTGTCTCAATGACTCCTATTACAGACAAATATACAACTATAAAGCTATATTTTAAGAAAATTCCCCAGTGGGGTCACATTGAGCAATAACAAACTGACAGAAGTTCTGTCTCTTCCAACCTCCTCAAAAAACACTGTAAAACAATATTTTGGCTTGAGCTAAATGCTAGTGCTTGTTAATTTAAAGAAATTTTGGTACAGAGAACAAGGCATGACTGTCAGCATGCAAAACCTAATCATCCTTTTATATATAATAAATAGAAAATAGCCATCAGGTTTAAAAAACTGAAGAATAAAAAATATAGATCTGTTTCTTAATAAATGACCCCCTAATCCTTCCCCACACATAAATGTGTTTTTGTATATATTTGGAGAGATTTCTCATCACTTTGGCATATACTGGTCATAAGGTTCCAATACATTTGCTGCTTCCTTATGTCAGGGAACCGCTCCTTCTCGGGTCACTACACATAGCTTCTCCTGGCAGCTCCATAGAGAATGAATGTTCTTTAAGTGAACCGATCGGCGAGATGCCAGCTTCTGGGAGCTGCGCAGGATCGATAGATCACAAAGCAAACTTACCCTTTCTATCTCCTCAGTGGGGACACAGAAATTAGTTAACACTTGACAGGGGCTCTGATTTTTCCCTGCTCGATCCAAAACTGATTCTTGTCTTGAACTTAGTTTACGGCCATAGATTTGCTCATTTACCTCATTTTCCCCAACTTCTCGTATTCCTCTTGGATCCTCCTCTCAGACCTTTCTTCCTGTCTCGTCTTTTTCTTCTTGCTGAGTGAACAAGTTTCCCTAAAACTAAAACACAAACTTGTTCAATATCTGTGACAATCTAGAAATATGTACTCATAAACGATAGAAAACACTCACAATCCCTAATCTATATTATAGGAGAATAGGAGGGCTAACAGGACCTGGGGCCTAAAATGTATCTATCAATAGATATACAGGTAGTCCCCGGGTTACATACAAGATAGGGACTGTAGGTTTGTTCTTATGTTGAATTTGTATGTTAGTCCGAACAGGTACATTATTTTCGTAAATGCAGTTAGGACAGATGTTTGTCTCAACATATTATTAGGCAGTGTGGTGTCAGTTACTGTATACAATCCTCACTGTGAGTAATCACAAACAAAGCAAGAAAAAAAAATCTTCATGGGGCCTAGACATTCATTAATTTCTGGAGCAAACTATGCTTTGATATTCAAAGTAGAGTTTGTCTTGGCCAATAAAGAATTACAAGAGTTGCAGAAGAGCTCAGTCCTTAAGATCACCCCAACCTCAGCTGTGTTTAGCAAAAGATTTCCTCTGCAAGTCATGCAAACCACCCACCTCCCCCATCAAGCCTCCATCCTGCACGGAGCCAGCAGGGAAGCCCTGTTTGTATCTAGGAGTCGTCCATATGTTTGATGTCCTTAACTCGAGGACTACCTGTATTGTAATACTTTCAGGCATTTATTTCCTCCCAAAGAGATCACAGTGCTCCCCTGATTATGCCTAAATTTGCTTTTTTTTCTCTGCAGAAGGGTCCATTGCCTTCATTAAGATGCTGGCTCAGTCCTGATAGCATAACATTAATCCTGGTACCTGATTTCACAAACGTCTGTCACAGATTAACCCCCCAAACGTACCATCTCCCCTTGTTACAAAGGTAAAAAAAAACCCAATCGGATTGCTGGGCTGGAGGAGAGTGAGGAAATTCTTCCTCCTGCCTGGAACAAAATAATGCTGTTATCTCACCCAAGGTATAGCAAATGGACTAAAGTTTAGGAGGGCTTTTTAAACGTAAAAGGTAAAGCTTAACCTAAACTTGGGATATCAAGTTTCAGATAATTAATGAACAGCAAGATATCATCAGAGTAGTTTTGATCTCCACATTTTGAACTGAGATGCCCCTGAAAAGGTCAGGAGCCTTGAAAGAATGGGTTAGTGGTTCAACTTCCAGTTTAAATTATAAGGGTGAGAGTGGGTGCCATGCACCTCCATGAGAAAAGTTTAGGGACAGGACACCCATGACATGTATTCTTGCACATGAAGAGGAATACATAGAGTGGCGAAAAAGAGATTGTGGCATATATACAAAATATTCCTTGCAAAGAACACTTCCCTTTTTGAATAAGCCCCAGATGTGTAATATTGTTTTGTTCAATGTACTTACTTGCAGCCCAGGAATAACCAATGCAACCACACCCAGGTCAGTAGCAGCACAACGATGGTAATGGGTAAGCTGAACACAAACCATGTTCCAAAATTGACCACCTCAGCATCCGGGTATCGGCTGTAGATATAAAAATAATATTACAGATAAAATATTAATGACAGAAGAAACAACATAAAGTACATAAAATGTTTTACATGCATTTTTTACATTAAGGTATAGCTTGCTTTTTGAGATTTAGCAATAAAATGTATGACATTGCCCCAGTGTGACATTTATGTGGCACAGAACCAC
>NC_092859.1:28478930-28483547 GCF_032062135.1 Pyxicephalus adspersus
GTGTTACCTGTGGAAGGGACTGTCCATTAGTGGCCGGCTTCACAAATGTCATTGGATTGGCAATCATATGGACCCCATTAAGATTCTGCTGGTAAAAATAAAACAGTTAATATGAAAGTACATTCAATACAGTGGCCAAAAGGGGCCCCTGTGCATAAAATGACATGGGGCGCTTGTGCAAAAGCACACTTTGCATCTCCTTATGCCTGCCCCTATTTGAAAAAACGTCATTGCCCTCCATAACATATACAATTTTCCAATCTAGAGTACTGATGCTCATACCTTGCTCTGGATGAGTTTACTCAGGTCCTTGGCTGTTGCCCTAGAGGAAAAACATTTTATTTGAAGAATAGTTCACATTCACAATAGCTGGGGAAATGTTAAAATCACACATGTACATGCTTACTCTTCATTGATGAATATAAGTTCAATGGAAGGTTGGTTTTGCTTCCCACCTGCAATGAAGGAAACACTACAAAATTCAACATTGTTATCTCATCAGCTAATTCTTAACCAAAAACCAAGATGGGAATAATAATATTATTATTATACAGTATTTAAATAGTGACCACATATTACACAACGCTTTATAGAGTCAGAATACTCAGGAATTTGCAAAAGAAATTTATTCTGACATACTGTATGTGATAACTTGGTATTTTGTGTTTATTAGGATAACTCTTCAAGGAAGCTTCTGCTAAAATCTCCTCCATGATAGGGGGTATTCCTATATATGCACCTCTCTGGCAGCCTGTGTCTCCGACCTCCCTACTTCCAGCTGTGAGGTCTCTGCCAAACTTTTCTGTACTTTTATAAAAGTGTCAGATCCCTGATAATCCTGCATGCTGTAGTTCTATCCTTTAACCTATTTTCCAATACAGGATACAGTATTGATGTAGGGGTCTCAGTGTTCTCCCCAACTCCTTTTAGAGGGGCGCACCACCGGGAACATTTCAGTAACCACCTGGCTGTTTTTGGATGGTTACTGAAGGGTTAGGTCACAATACAAGAGCTGCCACCCACCTAGAATTTCTTCCCACCCAGCTTAAAAAAATTTCTGGGTTGAACACTGGGTCGGGTGGAATCATGGCTGGGAACCCTGCAAGTGTCAAATGTAGAAGAACCTGATGGATGGATTTCTGAAAAATCATTGGCTGTTAGTTGGCAAAGGCTTTCAATCCTGGTCATCCAGTTTAGGTTTACTGGATCACCCAGGTTCTCCCATCCCAGTCTTGGAGAGCTTTAATAAATCAAGCCCTCAAAAAGAAAGATTTCAGGCCTAGATAAGAAGATAGATTGCCAAGATAACTACTGATGAAGCTATGTCTACAGAATGCAGCTTTTATGCCAGCCCGGGTCTATTACAGTAGATGTCTATAGATTTATCTGTATCTTCACAAAATATATGGAAAATGTAAACATTTCCTTTTGGGGGATGGTAAAGATCATTCACAAAAGGAAAAAAAAACATTAAATGCAGTTAAAGTAGAAATGTTACCTTTCTGTTGTCCATTTTCAGCAGCTGATGAGCCATTGGCTACTGTCCCCTCGTGTTCTTCATCAGCGCTGGTCAGCTGCTGCAAAACGGCATCAGCTATTGGCATCACCATGGCGGTGGACGAAGTATTGGAGAGCCACATGGAGAGCAGAGCCGTGCAGCACATAAAACACATCAACAGCCTGTGGGATACAAAGAGCAATGTATATATATATATATATATATATATATATATATATATATGGCCTTATATATATGGTTCTAGCACTGGTACATAGTATACAAACCCCATGTTCCTATATATATATACAGTTTTCAAGTGGAGACTTGCGCACATTTCAAAGAACCTCAGACTCATTGCATTTCCAACAGTAGGCTGGGTACAATGGCCACCATCTTTTGGTGAAATCATCATTTAAGCAATAAAAAAACTAAATTGTGATATGAAAATAGATAAACTTACATGCCAGGTTTTGCCCCGGACAACATGACCATCCTCAGGGCGATCCTTTTATGAAGGTTCCATTTCTCCACTGATGCAGCCAGGCAGATGACACCCATGAGCAGTAAAGTTGTATTCTTAACATATTCTGCAGCCACCTATAGGAGGAAATGATTACAATAAATTTATTATTTAATAAATAATTTTTAAAAATATTCAAATCTAATTAGTGACTGTGTCTAGGCTGCGATGATATTATCAGTCTGCTGTAGGTAGGAGGAAGCATTTCTTTAGTGTCCTCCCCTTTAGTGATCAGACTGCAACATTTCAACGTTTTACCAATTACCAATGAGCTTCGAGTAATTCTTGTACAGAAGATACTTGACTTGGGGAAGGAGAAACAGCACAATGGGACAATTTTGTTGTGCTGTTGTTCTTGTGATGCTAGGAACATACTGATAAAAAAGATGAGAGTGACAGACAGATGGGTTTATCCCCTGCTGTTCTCCCAATGGAAGTTGGCTGTCTGAGGTCAGTTTAAGTGACACCAATGATCTTTTGGCTATCTGTAAGGGTGACATTCTTCCCAATCTCCAGCAATATAGGAGACATTCTTCCCACTCACCCCCATGTCATTGTACTGTAAGCCGTGGGTATAATATTATTAGCAGGGGTTCCCTAAAGACACAAAAGTTATATCAAGGGTTCCCCTATGTTAAAAAAGCCAAGAAAGGCTGCTATAGAAAATACATTAAAGTGTTCACTGACTTTTATTTTATTATTCACCTATATATTATTTACCTGATATTAAAACTTCATTATAAATAGTGAAAGAAAAGAAACTTGACAGATGATCCATTGAAAAAAAATCATGCCAATATCATTTTCATTTTAGATGAGCAATAAAACATATTTACTTTTTTTGGGTTGAGAAAACTCAGTGATTTGAATGAAATAAAAATCACATTGGGAGCATACGTCATATCAGCCAGAATATCAAGCTGCAGACTGTTTGGACATCAGAAACTCATTAATTTCAAGGGATCTTGTGATTCTGTGGAAGACTAAATACAACTCTGCGTGGCAACATTCTGCCTAAATTCTGGGTAAAAAGCCCTGGGGAGAAGGAAAAGGAAGGGGTGTGGGGTCAGAAAACATGTGTCTGATCATCTCTTTAGGAAACATGGTGTGGGAGAGATCAATGCAAATGTGTTCAGTGTATGTTGGAAAAAAAATAATACAGTTTGGAGGCAATTTATTTTTTAAAAGAGACCCTGTCACCAGAACATTCGTCTTCTTATAAAAGCTGCATTTACCATATTTAATGCATGACATTTACCTGTATATCTTCCCTTCTGTAGGCACTAAAAGCACTGAAATTGCCCTGTGCCCTGTCATCTTGCATGTGTTATCAGCACCCCCAGCAGACACATAGGGGGTCACACATAGCACACATAGGGGGTCACCTAAGTGGCACTTTAAAGTAATGCTTCTTAACCAGAGTTCCCCCAGAGGTTGCTGAGGTTTCCTGGAGCAATGAGTGGTCTGTGCCTCTCAGGTAAGTTTAAGTGACACAAATGTTTGTTTTCTGGATTGTGGATTCTTCCCACTGGCCTAACATTTATTTCAGGGGTTCACTTATATTAAAAAGGTCAAGATTTGATTTTCCCTGCCATAAAAGGGATCAAAAGAGGTACTAAGTAGCTGGGCCAACACAGAGCATAATCAGTCACTCCCAGAAGAAGAGAAGGCTATGGTGTGAGCTGTTAGGGAACTGACAAATTCAAAGGATCATTGCAAGCTAACTGAAAGAAAACATTGCAAATAAGCTTTATTTTTTCTGTTTTTTATTGACAGGGTCTCTTTAAGTAATAGAGAGGAGCCCATCATTGTGCTTCTTTGCCTTTTACTGCCTGGGTTGGGTCCAGGGTGACCTGGAATAACTGTAAGTGGGTTGCATGATTCTGGCTGAGGACATCTAGTGGTGGAAAAAGTACTGCAGGTTAAATCTCTGGATTGAAGCTGAACATTGCAGCAAGAGCTAATTTTTTAGTGCTTAATGTTAGTTTATTGTTCGCTATTATTGTTTTATTTATTCTTGATATTTTGTCTAAAGTTCTGTTTTAATCCATCATACAATCCCCAATGTCATACAGCAATCCTAAACGTTTTGTAATCAGTAGGTTAGAAATTTGCTCCAGCATCATGTTGCCTTTTCTGTGCCCAGATTTGCTACCGTAAGAGTTCTTCAGCCACCTTAGTGACATGTTTGGCAGTTCTGCCACCTTTACCCCACTGGGATGACCTCATTTCCCAGCTGCCCCCTCCCTCCCCTCTGCTTCATGTGCAGTTATTTCTAATAAAACACTGCTTATTTCGGTGGGTTGGAGTCCCGTGGCCACAAGCTGAAAGGCTGCATTGTGTTCTCTGATCCCTCCGACACCCCACTGAGGGAGTGAAAGTTTATAATGTTCAGTCTTTTACTCCAAGCAGAACATGTGCTGCCTGTGTACAAGGCAAGTTGACAACCGGGGCCAGGGGAATTGTTGTGCTTACATTCTGCAAAGGCAAACTTACATAAGACCCAAAAACTACAAACCAGGTGGGAAAACCTTCTCTAGGAATGTCACTGACTGATATTGCTGGACAGATATACAATATTATAACCTCTTTCTTC
>NC_092859.1:28484700-28499555 GCF_032062135.1 Pyxicephalus adspersus
TGAGGTCAGCACTGGGATCTGTCACTGAGGTCAGCACTGGGGTCTTTCAATGAGGTCAGCACTGGGGTCTTTTACTGAGATATGTACAGGGGTTCTGTCACTGAGGTCAGCACTGGGGTCTGTCACTGATGTCTTCAATGAGGTCTGGATTGAGTGGTCTGTCACTGAACTTATGGTGGTCACAGAGGTCTGCACTGGGGTCTGTCATGGCACTGCCAGTCTGTCACTGAGGAGTCCATCACACATGATATAAGGGTTCTGTTTTGGGCATGTTTTAGATAATTTTTTTATTGCTACTTCTTTTATTTCTTTTAGAAAACTTTACTTCAGCTCTTCCAGCTACAGCTACATCTCTTCCTGAACACATTTCTATACTTTGAAATAAATGCCTTCTAAGTAATTATAATACTTTAATATAATGTAAAGACCTGTTTTTTTCAAATTTGGTTTTATTTATTTTTGCAATGGGTGGTAAGGTTATAGAAGCATTTGCAGAGGAAGTAGAGATGAATTTGATGTGGGACATGAGAGGGGTTTGGATGGGACAAAAGCATATCTGGGTGTACCATACTGGGAGCCATAGTGACACAGGATCTAAAGTGTTGGGAATGTGGCAGATGATTAGTGATCTGATAACATATTCCTCCTAGTTATGGATGGAATTTGCTAGTCACCAGCTAGCGCTGGAGGAAGAGGATGTCTCTGTAAGGGATAAATACGTTTACCCAAAGGTTACACTTACCTCAATCTACTAGCCAAGGGACATACAATGGCCTAAAGTTTTCTCAGCTTACCCTTCCTATGTATTGTCACAGCTTCATTAAAGGGTTTACCTTGCCAGTTTAAATGGTACCGTAATGATTCCTTTTTTGGTTTGTCAGATGGTTTGCATGGACTTCAAAGCCGTATTGTGTTAGGTTGTGTTCACAGTTCACCTATGGCTGACATTAGTCCAGTGCTTTTAATGGAAAGTTATCATTCTGTTAATTACTATTGTTAGGATAAGCTTCTGATGTGGATGCATAAAGCTGTGGCCTTGCTGTTTCTACTAAGCGTATGTTTAGTGTTGTGGAAAATCACACACATATATATATATTTTACATAAAACTAAGTCCCCCAAGGGTCATGCTGTTTTAGCAAGATCAAAAGAAATGTTGTTCTTAAAAAAATGTGTTTAAAAATAAAAAACAAATTCAGCCACCACATCTGAGGACCTGTAAACTGAGAATGTTTTGGGGTTTAGTTACCCTTTAGTTACAGATTACCCACATAACAATTGTTGAGATATTGACCACACAGGGAGTGCATTGCTCCCAGTCAATTGATAGACTCCTTGTTGCAAGCAGCTTATACTGAATAACTTTTGGACAGCACTGAAAGCGGAAAGCACAGACTATATGTGTAAGGACCAAACATGGATGTCCTTATGTACATATATGATGAAAATGTTTTTATAGGACATTAACATTACATTGGGAGCCTACATTCTCTTTTACATCAGCTGTGTTCACCATAAAGGTTCAAACACTTTTCCGACCATCAGTTATCTTTATACGTCTATATCTCCCTAGCATTTATTGTTGATATGTTAGAAAAGTGATCCCCAACTAATCTTGTACAATAGACTGGTTTCATGGAAGAGAATTTTTCTATGTACCAGGGGATTGGGGGAGGGGGGGTATAAGTGAGAGTCTGTCTGTCAAGAAAGTCTGTCCTTATCATCTGCAATCTTCACATTGACAGCAAGAATCCGTATCCTCTCTCCTGCCATTCCATTCAGCCAATCATGTAAGCTGGCTCTATTCCCCTGCCATTTCTTTCCACCAATCACCTAAGCCAACTCCTCTCTTTTGTCATTTTGTTGAGCCAGTCATGCAAGCCGGCCTATGTAATTGGCAGAAGGCACAGATCCTTGATGTCAGAGAGAAGACTATAGCTGACAAGGATGTCTGCAGTCCATTTCAGCACAGCCCATGGCCTGGTACCATTCTGCAGCCTGGTGGTTGGGGACCCCTTTATTAAAGCATTAACATAGGAACTTCGGAGAAACAAAAGTAACATCATCTCAGAATCAAGCTCCAGTACTTAGTTATCCCCTTCCCATTATACAAGGTAGCTCTACCCCCCACCTAAGCTACTATCAAATACTGTCACCCCATGCATGCAGGGGGGCAGGCTAGGTGAATTACTGAGACTAGTTGTTCTATAGCAGTTAGTAGCCTATCCACAGCTGTCTACAAAATATGCTGGTAAAATGAAACGGCCGGGTTTCGCAGCAAAAGCGCCAGTAACACTGGGTTTAATCAGCACCACCAGGAAGCTCCAGATAAAGGGAAGAAGGCCAAGGCCTCAGGTCCAGGTCAGGATCTGTCTTTTGTTATCGCTGTGCAGTTTGAGCTTCGCAAAAAATTTCCAGAATGTAAAATTCAGCCATGAGCTCAAAATGTAATTCCAAGCATGGATTAGGTTAAAACACTGTCCGGGAATCGAAAAAACTCAGCCCTAAAGCCACAGAACAATGAACTGGGCCCCCCAATGAGCCTGTGCAGAAATGAGTTATAGACAGCCATGGGGATTAGGATAGTTTGTCTTCCTAAATTATATCTAAAGCCCATTTTTAAAATGTTTTTGGATGAAGCAGGAAAAACTTTAAACCTCATGTGTTATTGCTCTCTGTGTTCCATTGGGGATATTTCTGTTCACTTCCTCCAAGAGATACAACTTGAGGAGAAATGCTCTAGTTCAGCCTTCCTCAACATTTGTAACCAGGGTACCTTTGAGATAACTTTCAAGTCTTTGAACTTTTTAACTCCTGTTAAAATCGCTATATCCACAGCTCACAGTACATAAGTGTGCTGGTCAAGAATGTAAAGATGTGTCCTTGTTTTAGTATTGTTTCTGTTATATGTAGTAAAAGGTTTTGTTTAAGACATATATATATATATAAATGTTTCGCTGGATAGACGATAATTATTAATAAATAAACTGACCTCTAATTTCACGGAGGATGATGATAGAGAATTAACTAGGTTATTACGCAGAGTTGCTATTAAAATATGAAATGGCGAGGATTATCTCCCCCTCCTTAAAGTCATATAGTCACAAAGAAATATTATATTTTTATATATTCACTTGTTACAGGGAGAAATTTTTTTTTTTCACAAAAAGTTGACACGGTGGAAGTCGGTTATACACGATGTTTGGGGAGAAGGGAAGTAATTCCTTCCCCCTCCTGTTATTGTCACTATTAGGATGATTATATGATTGATTGATGATAAATTGTTGAACACTATCAAGATAAGATAAAATAAAAGGGGAGGTTATGAGGGGTTAAGAGAGGGGAGATAAAGATCAAACCGTTTAGGGAGATTGAACTTCTACTAAGCAGTGGTTGAAAGAGAACTAGCATAGCCCATGGAGCTAGTAGGTTAAGAAAGATGGATATAATGGAAGGAGTTTGAACTTGTATTAAAATGCTTGGGATGGCTTGAGACATTTACTGATGTTACTGATAGCCAAATAGATCATTGGCGTCCTCTAAACTAAACTGAAGTTCTTAAAGAACCCCTAACAACCTCTGGAGAAACCTTGGGGTTCCACTGAACCCTGCTGAGAATCCGAGACTAGACCTACCTACCTATTATTCCTACTCTAGACAGGTGTATTCTTTGAAATATTTACCTTCGTTCACTTTTTGGGATAAAACTGTAAAATTTCCTCCTTTCTTCCTGTCCTTTCCTGTCTCATAGACTATGGTCTACAGTGGAAACGGAAGGGTGTATTTGTCCATGAAAACACAGACCGCAATAAAAAACCTCACACTGGTTTTAACATTTTCTTTCTTTAAACAACACAAAAACAAATTTAGATTTTACTAACACTTAATAAAAAATAATATAAGCAATTGAAGGTAATAAAAGCAAAGTTTTAGGCAACAAATAAGATGCCATGCATTAAGGGGAAAATGAAAGAAAACCTTTTCCAAGATGTTGAGTGACACAGGCTTCCTTTTCTTTCTTTACAGGTAAACCAATTCCGGAGAAGGAAGCCATGCCTTTCCAATATTAAGGAAAACTTTTCCTACTGAAAAATCTACAAAAAGAACTTTCCATACAATCTTGTGCATATGCATCTTGGCCACTGACTGCATATTTTACAAATCATTCCTACTATAATACGGAGCAGCTAATAAGTGTTTGGGGATACCAGATTACATGTACTGTGCTGTGTCAAAGCAGGAACACAGGCGGGAATACAGGCAGTCAGTTGCTCTTGATGCCCGCATTAGCCTTTAGTGATGTTCTTAAAATGTTTCTGACCTCACTAGACTTGAGCACTCCAAACAGAGGGAAGAGAAACGCCGGTACCAATGCAGCAGCTCCTAGTGGCACAGCCTCTGACACCCAGTACACCGCTGTCACTATCAGCACATAGGCACAAGATGATTCCTGCAAAGGAAAAAAATAAAGTCAAGTTTTAAGATGTGGAAAGAAGACTGACAAAGGGCACTTGTTAAAGATAATTCAAAAAGATAACTGAGTAAGCAGTTTACGTACCCATTATCTTATCTTACCATAATAACACAAAGCATGGAAAACATTGAGACATGATTTTGTCATAATGTATTGAACAATTTACTGAATCATGTTGCATCAAAAGAGGGTTACATAATCTGATCCCATATTCTCTTTTTCCTTTTTACAGGGTTATGATAAGACATGTTGTGCACATTGCCAGGCCGCAAATGTGTTATCACACACTCAAGGTGCACCCCTACCTGTCTGAGAGTTCCTTAATGTTCTGTAATGTGTTTGCTCCATGTGCCATAATGTTTTTGCTCTCTATTGTAAACTGGACCCATTTTTACTTGCCTGATCAGTAATACTCCAGCCAGGTGGGAATCTTACCTTCATCTCAATAACAGCATACTATTACTTAGTGATAGTAAATGATAGTACTATTCACAGTGATAGTAAGTCATAGTACTGCTGTTATTGGGATGAAGGTAAGATTCCCACCTGGCTGGAGTATTACTGATCAGGCCAGTAAATATGGGTTCAGGTTTAAATGTAATTTATACAGGTAGAGATTATAAAGCTGACATTTGTTTTCAGAAGACTCAACAACTTTTATGAAAAGAGAGGAATTGGGAATTAATCCTACTAGTTCTTAATTCTTTTGAACCCAAATGCTCTTCTTCATTGCCCTTAAATTTAAGCCTCAACTCGAACCATTTATAAGACGATTGTAGCTTTAAAATATGTTCTGAAGCTATCATCCCCAACATATAACAAGTCCACACTCCCTAAACCTATTGACGCTAGAATTAGCATATCCTCCTGTGAGAACTTTAAAGCCGTATCCCACCTATATTCCCATTATTGCAGCAGGTTACATTTAGGAAATTACTGTACTAGAAAAAGAAAACTTTGGGGTGAAGTATGGTTTTAATTTGGCAAAAAGAATCCAATCATCCCATAACCTGAATGCAGGCAGTGAGCCTCTCCTCCAAAATCAAACCTAATAAATACTTTTTATTCAAAGCATGTCATTAAGAAATCTCTGAGATGAATGATTCTACATACAAAGGTAAATATCTTTACTTCTGTCATCAGAAATGGAACCCCGATTGGTAAAATTATATATATAGCACATGTAAACTGTCATTGCTTGACTCGGAAAATGCTATATATTTGCCTAAGAGTGTTTTCCAAGACATTAAAGTTCATATGAATTACAAAACAAACATATAATATTCTGCACCTTGCAAGTTCTTAGACCTGGTACCTTCATTGTTTTTTTCAGGCAACATGTTCCAGAAAAAGCTTTGATAACCCTGCTGGAAATCCATAGCATCTTCTTGTTCACTGAACTAAAACTGGACTGCTCTTATCAGAGAGGGAGGAAAACACTGCTCCTCCATAGATACAGTACAGTGAGTGAGCGTTGTCACTTTAGGACAGGAAGTGTGTTACCCGTCTAAATAAAAATATAACGCAGCTATCACATCTAAAAACTACTAAGCTGCAAAATTTTACATTTTTGTTCTTTCATTACTTCCCAATTCACTGACCTGGATAGGTATGTAGATCATGACACTTCTAACTTAGGCTGCTGCATGCTTATTTGGGGTCCCTGACTCAGAAACTCATGAAACCAGGGACAGCCAGACTGGCAGTATTGCAGAAGGGGCAGCAGTGATAGCTTCCACGTTTCTTCATTAAGGGCAAAGCCACAAGTTGGCCCATCCAGCAGGTATTATTTGCCTGCCTTTTTTTCTCCATCATTGCTCAATTTAGGAAAACACTGGGTGCATCTAGGTATGGGGAGCACGTGACCCACTGCCCCTCTTGCCATGTTAGCTGGTTTTTCGCAATTAGCCATTGGGGCACCTAGCACTGATAAATATGGGAGTAGAGAGCGTCCTCAGCCTTGTGTAGGCACCAAGTCAGCTTATATAAGACTTTCTTTTGTTTATAGCAACAGCGGAACAATGCAAGCAGGGAATGGGGTATCCAAGGTTGGAGATTATAAACTGCCTGTGCAGCTGCCATTAAAGCTGAATTCTAGGCAAATAAAAGACAAACATTTTGTAGCTTTGCATTCATTATTATACCTTTAAGTGCAATTATAATACAAGGAACATAAATAGTGGGAAATTAGGGAAGCAGCACAAGAGGCCAATCATTTATGCTGTAGTGAAAGTAGCAGGCTAATAAGTGCTAATAAACTTATCAATCTTCTTCTTAATTTTCACTGTTTAATCACGGTTTGAGGGGTTGACAGGACCCATAAGTGTTACTAAAATTCAGCAGACTAAAATCAGGTGTTTTGCCCTGTGCTGTGGAAAGGGCTATGTAAATTTCAGGAATGGATGAACAGAAATCTAAATCATTTGGCAGACAAAACAGATCCAATTTCATAAAGTTTGTCTGGAGTTCAGCTTTAAAGTTAACCATTTGCTGAGCACTGCATGGACAATCAAACCAAGAAAAGAGGAAATCCGATTAGCCGCTGAAGGCCTTTCCACAGTGAAACTTTACCCATTTTCTATCAGCTTGTGTTACTCACTGGCATTAATAAGAATTTCCTGAGTTGCGTAAAGCTGAGAATTAAATTCAGATTTTGAGAGTCCAGCTGTCAGAAGAAAGACTTATGTCTTCAAGTTATGGGCAGCACAGCTTGTCCTTACACGCTAACACGTGAGGTCAGATATCACCAGGGGCCCAACATATTATTAAAAATTAACAATTGATTTTAATAAAGTAGAAAAAATATGAACAGCATAGAAAACAACAACCAATCAGCAGTAAAGTAAAGCACAAATGACTATGCTTGCCCATTGTCATTCCTCATCTCTTCTAATAAAAGTTTGTAAATAGAAGTGACGAAAGAGGGGTACTTACACTGCTAGGGTGCAGTAAGGGCAGAGGAAGAAGAAGTAGGGGGATAGAGATGACCAGAAGTAGATTTTTGGATCTCAGGAGCTCACTCCACACCGCCATCCTGCTCCGAGTCAGAATTGTCCCCGCACACCAAACTTTCTCTACTGTGAGCGTGAAGACGGATTTACTCCTAAGTCTTTCTCTTCTAGAAATCCTTCAGTTCCCATTAATCCTGTGTAACCCCCACCCCATTCTGACCAAGGGACGGACTAGTATTTTAGATACAGTATATTTCCAAGGTGACTATTGCAAGGATTAAGATTTACCCCTTTGTGTTTTATAATCCGCAGTTAACTGTTCACTAACATATAGAATGCAGGTTCTTAGCCTTTGTCAGACTGTAGGCCATGTTAAAATAAAAGTGGCAAGAGAAGTCCACCCTAAACATGTAATAAAGTATTTTATGTAAAACAAAAGCCCAAACTATTTTTTAAACTTGAATTTTAATTTTCGAAGTGAATTCCCCACATTTTCTTTCCTATAACACGGAGTAGACATAACAAGCAAGTAAAATGTAAAAGGTAAAGTACATTGACCTCTTAAAGAATTTTTACCAGGACATGTGTCCCCATGGATGGATTTTCTCCACTGATAAAATGTGAAGAATTTGGGATTTGCTAACAATTTCTTTTTACAGCAACAATGGTCTCTAGGATAAATAGTGAGTTTAAGAAGTTAATGCAAATTCAGAAGGAATGTGGTGAGTGCAGAGCTTGTCAATAAGTATAGCATACCAACCATGTGTCTGTTTCTCATAAAGAGGTATTAGAACTCCTGTCAGGTTTCTCTTCAGTATTAGAGGACCTATATTAAAGATTCCTTCACTTTCTCCATGATAAAAAAAATTAACCCAGGTCAGGGAGAGAAGGAAAACTCATATACAGCAACACAGATGCCATTTTATTTAACAATAAAAACGTTTAGTATATTAATACACTTTAAAGCAAGACAAAAACCTGCACTACTCACCATTCCCTGAACCCTTGTAGGGCGCTGCAGGCTTTTTTTTCATTCTTCTAGTCGATGTTCTTGGGGGGTCCTGATTGGCCAAGCCAGGATGACCTAACTCATCCATTCATTCCTGGCACGTGCAGGGGAGGCCAGGAGTGTTGGGTATGTTGGCAAGGAAAGCTGGGACTGCACATTCACAGCTCAGTTTTTGTCATATACCCAGATAAATCAGGCAGGTAGAAGGTATTATTTTAGAAGGGCTCAATAATGACTGGCCTGATCCTGAAGTATCAAAAGTGGAACTTTAGTTCTGCCTTCAGTGAAACTCATGGAAGTTTTTTTTACAGATTAATGCAATGACGAGCCTTTGGCTGTATTGTGCTATTGGGAAAGAATGGAAACCCAGGGCATGTTTGTGCTTTTTCATACAAAAATGTATGTGCATGCAACAAACTAGTGGAACAGCATTTTTATCATAAATGATTGATACCTGTGCTGCTTCTCCTTGGTGACCAACTATTGGTGCTTCCAGTTTTCAGTCACTTAAGCAACTGTACTCCTCTGTTCTTCTTTGTTTTAAACATAATATTTTATTGTTATTATATTATTTTTATGAATGTTTTATAACCATGTTGCACCCAATAATTACCACCACACTGTTTTTTTCACACAGTTTTCCCCAACTTGGGCAGCCACATAAACATGAAAATTCTGGGTTCTGGGATTCAGAACTAGGACCCAGCACTGCAATGATGAAGTGCCAGCCACTTTGCCACCCATTCTTCTCTGTACTATTCTCCCTAGTTGTCTCTCTTTCTGATTTGATATATTTACACCTCGAAAAAAATCATTTTTCCATAAATAATATTTCTGGTTTGCATAGCTGGGTCAATGGAAGATGAATGATGATTGAATGCCATTAATCTACATAATTTTTCACATCTCACAATAGTGTGCAGCTCAGCGTTTGTTCCCACGAATACCTGGCAATCCCATCAAGATGGCTGAAGATTGGAGTACTGAAAAGAAGAAGGAAGAAGTGTGATCGGATGGGGACAGGTGAGTATTGACTGGGTTTAGTTCCATTTTTTTAGTGTATGCAAAGCAACACTATAAACATAAAACAACAGCAAAAAAAGAAAAAGTGGTCCTTTCAGTAGATCTATTTGTGTCCCAAACATGGATAAATTTACTTAGTGTTGAGTGGTACCCTGTTCCAGACATCAACTACTCTTTCACTAATTTAGAACTTTCCTCCTGAGATTTGAGATATATATATATATTTACGTCCCCATGTTCTTGATCCTAGCTTTATTTTAAATATACCACCCTCTTGAATCTTTTTTACACCTTTATTGTGTTTGAAAGTTCTGTGCATAATAATGACCAAGTTTCTGTTTGTTTCTCAAGATTTTATATCATCATCAGGTCTCTCTTGATATGATATATTTTACATCTCTCCCAATTTTAGTTACCTGTCCCTGGACTTGTTCTATCCTATTAATATCTCTTTGTGAAATGAAGGCTCCAGAAATGGCAAATCTAAATTAAGTCTACATAAAGCTATGTACACATGATGAATGTTGCCTGAGATGAATAGTTGTTCTTGCTAGCAGTGAAAATACATCTGTACAGCGGTCCCTGTAACATTTCTGGGATGGGAATTTAAGGGAAATTTCTTGCAATTGTAAACATAAAAAACTACATTGACAGAGATTTTACCATATCACCGTTTTCTATATAAAAGAAACATTTCTGAAATCTGCTGCCTAAAATTTTATTTTTTTTGTAGAAACATTCAACCTCATTTGTGGCTCTAAAGCTGCATTCTGTCATTTCCTCATCCCCCAACACATAGTCGACATCCACTGACAAAAGTGGAACTTAACTTTAAAACTAAAAAAAGGCAAGGCAGCTCTTCATTGCAGAAGGGACAAATTTACCTGCCTGCTGCAATCTTTTACTGAATATACAGTGAGTTGCACATGTACAGCATCAGTAAAAGTTCCTGGCACACCCAGGGGCTGGAACTGAATAAACACGTGCGGGAGTTTGGCCATTCCAGCCTGGTCAATCAAGATGGCCGAAGGTCTGAACATGAAAGAGGATCGGGTGAGGATGTTGATGCTGCCAATGGAGCAGGGACAGTTGAGTTTAGTTCTGGAAACATGAACAAAGAGAATAGGTGATGGGCAAACATTTCAGAGGTTTAGAGTGTCAGAGAAGAGAGAGGTCATCGGTAGGGATTGGCCAGTTCAAATAAAATTAGGAGGGGTCAGTGGTCCTGAAAATTGGAATGTGGAGGGAACAAGGATCGTTGCAAGGAAAAAGATGGAAAGAGGAATATACCTTGACTTTCCTCCCTATGGAGTAAAGGAGGGCAGTGGTCCCTTAAGTCTTTGGGGGGGCAGTTGGATATTTGGGGTTAGTTCTAGAGGGAAACATTTGTGGTTCTGTGAGGTGCTGCCTTAGGTGTGGTGCTTCTGATGTAGTGTTTGGAGGTAAGTGGTAAAGTTGGGAAGGGCTCCAGGTGTCTGGTATCATTCCTAAGGCAGTGAAGTATGGCATGAAACAATGAGAGTTGATGGTAGCAGACTCCAAACTCCAAACTCGAGTTTTATGGTTGTTAACAATTAATTATTTTAGTTTTTAATAGATATAAACTGCTGTGGTTTGTGTTTAAATGGGGAGTTGGCTTGGGGGTTGGGGATGAGAAAAAGGGGAAAAAGGGGTGTTCTTGGAAGAATGGAACCACTGACCTCTGATCCTTCCTTTGGATTCTTCTCTTAAACATACATTATTATTATTACTATTATTAATAATATTACACAGTTTTTTATAGTGGCATCATATTACACAGGGCTGTACAAAGCCTATAGTCATGTCACTAGCTGTCACTCAGAGGCTCACAATCTAATGTCCCTACCATAGTCATATGCCATTTTTGTAGTCTAAGGTCAATTTTGGAGGGGGAAGCCAATCAACCTCACTGCATGTTTTTGGGATGTGGGAGGAAACCAGAGTACCCACAGGAAACCCACGCAGACATGGGGAGAACCTGCAAACTCCATGCAGGTAGTGTCCTGGCTGAGATTCGAACCTGGGACCCAGCGCTGCAATCTTTATTTTCTTTGTGTCTTTCTCAATACAAATATCTCTCCTTAGGATTTACACTTTTTTCAGGTCATTTTTTTGACGTAGATATTTGACAAGTTAAATGAAATATTTTGTTTTAAATGAATAAGTGCACTTTTATTACACCCAAATTCCTTTATTACATAAAGGTTTCCAGATAACAGATAAAGAGAGATTCATAAAGTGGAGGGATAATTTAAAGCCTCCTGAGATTGACAACCCCTTGAGACAAATGTCTGGAGTTTAAGTAAGTAAATAAATTATATTCATGGGTATATTGGCAGGGTATCACATGCAGGGATTGAAGGGAGTTTAACAAGGTCATTGTTCATTGTCGACCATCTTGATTGTAAAGGGACATTAAGTCTTTTCTTAGGGCCACAAAGAGCTTGGTTAGGGATTCCATCCACACTTTCCTCTGGTTCTCGTTCTCAGACTTTGATGTTTTCAAGGCTGTGTAAGCCATAGTTAACACTGTCCTCTCAAAATCCTCTCTCTTCAGTGGACCAGGAGCCCTGGACAACTGGTCTCCTAACCTCCGGATATCTGAGATGGCCTTGGGGATGACATCATTGCACACAACATCAAAGGTGGTGGGTTTTCGTAGAGAGGACAACTCGGGATCACGGATGGTCAGTTTGCTGTTCTGGTCAATCTGGACTCCAGTGGACAGGAACTGGAAGAGAGAGAAGGAAACAAGATCTAAACTTGTAGCTTTGTAATTGTAAGGCTATGTTATTATTATTATTGTTACTCTTAATATTAAACAGTATTTATATAACGCCAACATGTTACAGAGCACTGTACATTAAATAGGGGTTGCAAATGACAGACAGATACAGACAGTGACACAGGAGGAAGAGAGCTCCCTGCCCAGTAGAAATTACAATCTATGTTCACACTAGCCATTAGTTGCGGTGTGAACAGGTTTAGCATAGCAAAGGGGAGCACACAAAAAAGCTTGCATACACTTTTTAAAAAAAAATAAAAATGGAGTTAAATTAGGGAGAGCAGAGTGATAAGGAGCCCATCCATGTATTGCTTTAGACCAGATACAAGCTGGGGGAGGGACAAGACTTGTAAGTGTTACTTAAAGCGGACCTAAACTCAGATTTTTACTTTACATAAAAGGGTAGGCAACTCCTTTTATATAAAGTAAAAATGGTGTTTTTTTTTAACTGCAAAACTCTTTTTTTTAAAGTTTTTTATGGGAGTGCAGAGCCTCTCGGGATATCTATGTCACGCATCCTAGGAGGCATTTTACTTCACTGAGGGGAAAGAGATGTGAATGCGCAGTGAGATCATCTCTCTTTATATCCCTTTTACAGCGGGCTACGTCACCCGATCCCCCACCTGTGCAAGATCGGGTGACGTAGCCAGAAGAAGTTTGAAGATGGCAGCTCCTGGCGCTTCCTGCACGCCGGGACAAACGAGAATTCCAGGACAACGCAGGACACGATTGAGGAATTCTCCAACATGTTTGAGGGATCTGGGGAATTAAAGTGTGATTTTTAAAACTTTTCAGTTTATTTGCCGCTTCAGGTTTGCCTCCTTGCCAATCGAGCCTGTGCTATGCATCTAAACCGTGTAATTCTCAGGAATGAAAATACAATTCCTTTGGCAGGTAGATATTTAGCTGTTTGCCCCTAGACCCCAAACATACCTCCAAGTGTATGTTCCTCTAGAGTTCAGATGGTTAATATTTCATTTCTTCTACAGAAGCGACTTGTTAAATTTCCTATCCTCAAATGACTCATTCCAGCAGTGGTACCTGTCACAATTATTTCTGATTACAAAAATACTCACTTCGTCATCATCATTTTTAAAAATAGAGGAGAAAAAAATCCAAGTCTGGAGAATTTTGTTTTAGGATTTTAATTAGGAAAAGTAAGTTTTTGTTTTTCTTAGGTAGAGTAAGTTTAATATTAGTCACTTTCTCCATTGCAGAGATTTCTCATAACTTCATAATCCCCCAAATGTTCCTCATACCCTTGTTTTACATGTAGATGTTAATTAAATATCTATATGGAGGTAGCTATAATATCTTATTACACAGGAAGACTCTGTTCCCTTCTTCTCCTATTCTCTCTCTGGTTGAAAATAATAGACTCTGCAATCTGTAATGATGTCCAAGTCGTTTATTGCAGTCAAGAGACCCTTGTCACCAAAGCTAATATCCACAGGAAACTGCATTTTTAATTCATAATAAAATGGAACCACTTTTACAGTTATTTTGTAAATCTGATACATGTGCTGTTGATCAATTTAAACTGTACATTTTTTGATAGTTTTTTTAAACAGGACATTTTCACAGAATACTGATACCTTCACCATTGGACAGACACATTGCCTACATCCCACCTATTATAGTCAAGAGATGGCCCACTTGAAGCTATCTAGCCAGACAGACGTGATTTTAGCCTGCATTTTTATAATCTCAAGTATATTTTCCTGTAAAATAAATTGTAGTGTAGTGTAGTGTGTTTGAATATGACTGCACAGCCCAGTAGGGTGCAAGGCTTGGCTATGCTGCCAAGTGTAATCTGTAATGTAACAGATCTGGCCATATATGCATATACAGAACTATAAGGACATAAATGTTGTGTGCCTTTAACTGAGTTTAAATATGGGTTACAAAAAAATGGTATGCAAATTGTATAACAAATAAATTAAATTTCAAAGTTGGTTGGTGATAGGTTGCCTCTTCATTTTGCTATTATCAATTTCTGGCATAGAGGGCCCAGCAAGCCTAGGCCTTTATTCCCTACTAGAGAGATATATAGCCTACACATGGGTGCTGTAGAATGCTGACATTTAAATTACAAAATCAATAATATTAGCTGTTATTCATTTACCTATCCACAGATGGCGCACTTAGGGGATTCATTTCAATATCTGCCAATGCAATGTCTGTACATGGCTCATTCTGCATTCCTATGGTCTGTCCTTTAAAAAAAACCTCTGCCAAAAATAATCATTAGGTTTTGGTTGGCCTGCTGTCTTAACTTGTGCTTTATGGTTTGAGTTTGATCTGTAATTGCATTATGTGCAGATTAGAGTGGTGTATATGGCATTGCTTACTTTTAATGTGCATTTCCCAGTTGTTTTCATAGAAAACAAGTCTCTGTTTGACAGTTGAGAGGCTGCATTTATTCTGGTTTGTATTGTGTTATTTGGATTCAGCACTTTCTATTGGAGATTTGCCTTTATAGTGGACAAATCAGCTCAAATGCAACACTCAGGAGCATATGTTTAAACTTAATACACAGGCTATTAGTTTACCATATGCAGATTCATCTTATTAATAAAAGCAAATGCATAGAA
>NC_092859.1:28500324-28507012 GCF_032062135.1 Pyxicephalus adspersus
ATTAAGGCTTTAAATTAAAAATAACAGTGACTGTTGATCTGGGGAACATCCGATTGCCTTATGGAATCAGGAAGGAATTTTTTTTCCAATGGGAAAAAAATCAATGGGTCAGAAACAGGCAAGGGAGAAAGGGTTAGATAATCCAGGAAGCCATTAAGCCAAGAATAAGGCAGACCCTATCTGACTTGCTGCAGCTTCTAGTGTGAAAAGCTTACAGAGTGAGCGATAAAAAAACAATTTTTTGCAGAACTGTACAACTGAGCAACATTCAAGGGAAAGCTGGAGTTCTGCTTTATGTGATGTTCCACCAGTGGCTCATATGTGTTGTTAATATTTCATATCATGGTCATTCCAACCAAAAAGAGACCAGCAGTGCATGGCAGAGTGAGTTAGTATTAAAGACAGAGCTATCATTTTTATTACTAGAATTTTTGGGCTTTTTTTCTTTAAATTTAATTTATAGATTTGGATTTCATTACACTTGTTACAATGTATCCATAAGTGGAATTTTAGTGAATAGCTGCATATTTTTAGAAGTGGAATCCACCCACACGGACTACAACAATTCCATTCCTGTATATAAGAAGAACTCTTTATTCTTGGCTAATCCTGGAAATGATCTATACATTTTCCACTGACCTCATAAAGCAACTCCACCTCAGACAAGGATTTCTGAAGAACCGGGTCCAGGAATTCAGGCGAGGAGCGCCGCACCCGATGGGCGGATGGAAAAAACACCACTAAAAATATAAGAGAACAGGTAGTGGGGTGAATAATATACACACAAGCTACAAGTCACACAATTAGAGTTGGACATCCAGAGGCACTCTGACTGAGAACAGGAAAGTGTATGCCAAGCTAAAATGCTTTGGATAAAGTCAGAAAGGATTAAAAGTTTTCACTTCTTTCCCAGTCCTCACTTCTTTATAAAAAAATATCCTTATGTCCTGTCCTGCTTATATTGGTTTTACTGGACTGGAACTATGCAGCAGAAAGCAATAAATATCTGCCAGGGGTTTTAGCCCAAAACATGATCAAAAAGACAGAAAAATCAGCCGGAAATCTCTCTAATGAAGAACTGGAGAGCCGTAAAACCGTACATGCCAAGCAAAACTAAGAATCATATTTTTTTGCTGGACTTACATTCTTACATTCATCTACAGATTACTATCGGTGAATTGTTTTAAAAGAAGGCAGTGGGGTGAATCCTCCAATTGGGAAGATATTTTAAATGGGAACTCTTATCAGTCTAAGACAGGAAATGAAAGAAAAAGCAAAAAATAACTTACACTTACTGTGACAAAAAAAATATTTTGGCTATACATACATTTTATAGTAACATCAATCACTAACCTCTAATACAAGTGTTAAAATGTTATTGTCATTTTAAAAGTAATTTTCAGTATTTTAAAATGTGGATCGTTCATTAAAACAATCCCTGGATATCCTGCTATAAAAGTCCTCATTTAGACGCTGTTATAGGGTGACAAACTATAGGGTAAAGGAAGAAAGGCTTGATTGACATCCCCTCTGTTCCCATGTACAAATGCAGATGACCATGTTGGTTTCACAAATCTATTAAAAGAGAAACCACAGACATCGGATTAAATAGGAATCTGGGGAAGAAAGGAAATGGTTGATTTTTATTCAGGGAAAATATTTTATATAGCATTTGTTTCCCAAATACACTTTTTCATGCACACAGTGAGCTTTTCATTTTCAGCTTCAAAAAGTCAAATAGGGGTCCACTGCATTTCATGGTTAGGACAACCAGCATCATACACCCATTTTCTCTCCATCTAAACTGTCGCTGGCCAACCCATTTCATTCACATCCTTTTGTTTATTTGAAACTTTAATATATTTATACTTGAAAGTTATGAAACTGATGTAACCAATTTGTGAATTATGATCAGTGTTTCTTTAATTAAATAATAACATTGGCTTTTTAATAAATAAATCTCATTATTGTGATGGATAAAGCCAAGGATCTGCATGACAATGACCTCCAGATTATTATTACAGCATTGAGATTCTTTCTTTTATTTATCTGCAATGTGGAAGCCAATTTGAAAGCCAAAAAGACTAAAGAGAACAAAAAGCATGTGCAGTGAGTGGAGAGAGTGTATTCCAACATACAAGCCTGTATAAAAGATCCTGGCTCGTTTTATGGAATTTGAGTTTTTGGGATGCTACATCTGCGCACATGTGAAACAACACAATGCCAGTGGACTCAGGATTGTGTTTTTTGGCGCAGCTGATAAGATATGAGGAAGTGACAATGGTGTGTATATGATTCTGTTTATGTCATATATGCAAAAGGCCAGAGGAAATGTACGGTGTTCCTTTTTCTGGCAGCCAATGAATTATCAGCGTTAGAAAGAATATGGTTTTTTGATGAAGCATAAAGCCTTGTATTTTAACAAGTAGGGATTACTAAAAATCTATTAGCTTTTGGATGGCTCTGTCCTATAATGGAGAATTCCCTTCCTGTCTTGGAAACACAACTGGAACTGAGAGACTGAGGAAAATTCCCTCTTGGACAGTTGTCATTAGGGCATGTTTCTCCATTGGAAGGTTTCTTCTCTATTCTTGTTCCAGTGACAACCATATCATTTAGAATTAGAATTACCATACAGTAAAATAAATTTTATGGGGTTCTTGGCACTTCCATAACTTGATAAGGCTTAGATTAGTTTTGTCATACTTTTTGATGAAAAGGGCTGCTTCAGGAGAGCTTTTCATCTCACAATGAAGAACCTTGGAAATCTTAAACTTAAAGACTTTCTTCCAGAAGCGCAGGGCAATGGGGCATGACCACCAGATATGCAACATTGAGCCTCTGGAATCACATCCCCAAAACAGACGGGCATATTTTATCCAACCTATCCGGAACCAAGTACCATCGGAACATAACTTTAAATTAAGCCTCTATCAGAGCTGAGTTCAGGGATATTTTAGATAAAGAATATGTTAGGTCACGCCAAACCTCTAGGTCCCAGGACAGACCCCAAGTCATGTTCCCAGTACATCATATATTTAAACTTACTAGTTGGAGAAACCAGAGCCATGTAAATAACTGAGATTTGTCCTTTTGTTGTTGCTATGGATGAACATAAGCTCTCAAATGGAGAAGACCGCATTGGCTTAGGGACCTGATTATTAATAGATACAATGAAAGAATGTAGTTGTCTATACCGAAAATATTCTTTAGCAGGAATTTCCCACTTACTGGATAAATAATCCCAGAATAACATTGGCCGTTCATCCGTCAAGTCTTTCAGTCTCATGAAGCCCTTAAAATTCCACCACTACACCACCACCAATCCACCAATTGATCAGGATAAGTATCCGGTGGAAATTCTGGGTTGTGCCAGAGAGGTGTAAGGGGAACATGAGCTGAGGAAAGCCTCGGAAGATTACGGTATTTTTCCCATATTTGGATAGAATGTAACAGAGAAGGACAGGAGAATATGCCCCTTGACTTTTTCTTTATCCACATTACAGAGTTAATAGACCCATTAAAACTAGATCAAGATTCTCCACTTCCACCCATTGAGGACGATCTCCTCGAAGTGTGTTCATAGAAAATTGGGCTATCTGAGCTGCCACATAATATTATTTTACATTAGGGACTCCCATCCCCCCATTTTTTTTAGGAGCAAATAGTGTGGCTTTGTGAATCCTGCTCTTTTTACCCGCCCAATTAAATTTCTGTAGTCTAGCTTGAAGAAATGATATATCCTTCTGGGGTACCTGAATTGGGAGAGTGCGAAATAAATAAAGCAGCCTAGGAGTACATTCATTTTTATAGTAGCTATTCACCCTAGCCAAGGTCCGTATAGATTTTTTTAAATAAAGGAATATAGTTGGCTCTATAAACCATTTCATAGGAAGCTGTCAAATTTATACCCAGTTATTGAAGCATTTTGTCATTCCAACTGAAATCAAACGTTCATTTGAGTGTATCTATTGTCCTTGTTGGAATATTAATATTAAAAGCTTGAGATTTGGATTTATTAACCCTCAAAACAGAGCATAAAGCTAACTCATCCAAAAGTTGACAGAGATTAGGTAAAGTGGTTATCGGAGAGGTAATATACATCAAAATATCGTCAGCAAACAGGGCAACCCGACTACATTTAATCCACTGAATACTTTGATTAGCCCACAAGGCAACTGCTAGCGGTTCAATCGCTAATACAAACTGGAGAGGAGACAGTGGACAACTTTGGTACCCCTTCTTACCGGAAAGGCTCCAGACAAAGAGCCCCCTAAAGAAATCCTAGCTCCGGAGTCTCATAAAGAGAGTTCAACAGATTAATAGGAGAGCTTTTCATCTCACAATGAAGAACCTTGGAAATCAACCTAAAGACTTTCTTCCAGAAGCGCAGGGCAATGGGGCATGACCACCAGATATGCAACATTGAGCCTCTGGAATCACATCCCCGAAAACAGACGGGCATATTTTAACCAACCTATCCGGAACCAAGTACCATTGGAACATAACTTTATAATAAGCCTCTATCAGAGCTGAGTTCAGGGATATTTTAGATAAAGAATATGTTAGATCACGCCAAACCTCTAGGTCCCAGGACAGACCCAAGTCATGTTCCCAGTACATCATATATTTAAACTAGTTGGAGAAACCGGAGCCATGTAAATAACTGAGATTTGTCCTTTTGTTGTTGCTATGGATGAACATGTGCTCTCAAATGGAGAAGACCGCATTGGCTTAGGGACCTGATTATTAATAGATACAATGAAAGAATGTAGTTGTCTATACTGAAAATATTTTTTAGCAGGAATTTCCCACTTACTGGATAAATAATCCCAGAATAACATTGGCCGTTCATCCGTCAAGTCTTTCAGTCTCATGAAGCCCTTTAAATTCCACCACTACACCACCACCAATCCACCAATTGATCAGGTTAAGTATCTGGTGGAAATTCTGGGTTGTGCCAGAGAGGTCTACATAGATATATACAGATATACATCAAAATATCGTCAGCAAACAGGGCAACCCGACTACATTTAATCCCCTGAATACTTTGATTAGCCCACAAGGCAACTGCCAGCGGTTCAATTGCTAATACAAACTGGAGAGGAGACAGTGGACAACATTGGTACCCCTTCTTACCGGAAAGGCTCCAGACAAAGAGCCCCCTAAAGAAATCCTAGCTCCGGAGTCTCATAAAGAGAGTTCAACAGATTAATAAAGTGGGAACCAAAACCCATGACTGATAAGAACCGGAATAAATATATCCAAGAAAGACTGTCAAATGCTTTCTGGAGGTCGATAGACAGTAGCATCGCTAGCCTCGGAGGACCCTTATCCAACTTTGAGTTTACAATAGATATAAGATCCACTGCTCATCTTGTTTGGTCGGGAGCTTGTCTATGCTGCACAAAGCCTACCTGATCCGGATGGATATAATCCCCCA
This sequence comes from Pyxicephalus adspersus, assembly GCF_032062135.1. Classification (NCBI taxonomy): domain Eukaryota; kingdom Metazoa; phylum Chordata; class Amphibia; order Anura; family Pyxicephalidae; genus Pyxicephalus; species Pyxicephalus adspersus. Next base: position 28,505,768 of record NC_092859.1, read on the forward strand.
GGAAGGAACCCAGACGCACTGAGAGGGTGTTTGTCATAAGCTTAACATCACAAATGATCAAGAATATTGGCCTAAAATTAGCAAGTTCTGAACGGTCCTTCCCTGGTTTAGGGATGACAGTTATAAATGCTTTTTACTTTGCCTCATATATTAGGGCATACCCTTCTCTCAAAAAGTTGAAATATTCCACTAAATGTGGAACTAAGAAGGGACTAAATGTTTTATAATAAACATTAGAAAATCCGTCCGGACTTTTGAAGCAGTTTAATGGTATTATACAATTCAGTTGGAGTGAATGGCTTTGATAATATTCTCTATATTTAGATTTAAATTTTGGGAGGTTTACCTTCTGTAGAAAGGTGTCCAACCCTTCCTGATTAGGTGATGGTTAGGTTTCGATGGATTGTAAAAAATAAATATAAAAGCCTTTAAAGGCAGATAACATTTTTTCAACAGTTTGTGTCAGTTTACCATCCTTAAGTTTTATTTTCAGAAGAGAATAAAGTTTGGGTCTCGGATTTAATTTATTGGCTAAAAGTCTACCCAGTTTATCGCTCCAGAGAAAAAATGTATGTGAGACCCATCGCAATGACTTCTCTGCTCTAGTAGTTTAAAGTAAATTAGGCTCTGTATGTTTAATTTTCAGTTACGATTTTAAACATGCCAGTGGATCCCTTTTATGTAGCAACTGAAGTTTATGATATTCTGAAGTTATCGTTTGCGTATGCGTATAAAATGAAGGATTAGCTTCCCTCCAGGCATCAATCAGGTCAAATTGTTTCAACAACAAGGCCAGACCATGACTTTTTTGCAGGGGGGTCCCTATAATGGTATAGCGTTGTTTTATCCAAAATATGGTCCAGAGCTATGTTTGAGTCACCAAGCATGATAAAAAGAACCTTGAGCTTTAGGCCATAACTTCTCCAACAAAGAGTGGAAAAGAGGCTACAGAAACTACCTGATGTAATGCGCCTGGGCACACAAACCACAACCAACTCCAGATATCCTTGAATAAGGTTTATTCAGAATGGTACAGCACAGCAAGGGTTAAATTCAGTCAAGCGAGGTACAGAAGGATAAGGCAAAAGCAGGTCAGTAACAATCCGAGGTCAGGGCAGGCAGCAGGCAGAATGGTCAATAACAATCCGTGGTCAGGGCAGGCAGCAGGCAGAATGGTCAATAACAATCCGAGGTCAGGGCTGGCAGAGTTCAATCAGAGTTAGGTTCAGACCGGGTCACTGAGGA
>NC_092859.1:28507269-28531548 GCF_032062135.1 Pyxicephalus adspersus
AGTGCTGGGAGCAGGAACCACATTCAAAGGGATGCAAGGGCTGCTGCCTGGCTGATCAGTAATTAGTCCAGGGCGGATCCCTCCGCCTGCAGAGACAGACAAGCTGAGACCAGAAGAGCAGCCTTGGTTATTATGCTGCTTGCTACTGAGGGGTCTCCCTCTGTGGCTGGGAACCCCAGGGACACCGCAGGCTCGCAGGGCGGGTAAGTTCCTTACACCTGACTTCCAATGGTCCCAATTACCATTCAGATTCTACCTTCTGGATCTCTAATTACCTCTTGTAGTGAAAAATTCAGACCTTTCCTAAAACACAGTAATACACCACATTATCCACAATATAGGATAATTCTTATGAAAAAACCTTGGAAAAGAATTATTGGAAAAATGTGTTTCCTGCAAGGTGAGAATAACAACCTTTAGGAGGTTAAAATAATGGAAGGCTTCAGACTTTTTATTCGGGGAATAAATTAAGTCCCTGGACATTATTTAGGTAAATTATCAGGGTCAAAAGTTAAATCTGTCATTATTCAGACCTAGTTGACAATATCCAGTATCCAGTTGGCAAACGAGATAGAAGTTTTCTAAAGCACAGGTATAAACACAAAAGGAAAAGAAAGAAATACAACCAAAAAAAGGAACATAAAAACAGTAGAGGACCAAGACCAGTTGAACATTATGAAATTGAACTTGAACCCAGGAGAAGGGGGTCTAACCCCGTCTGTCGGGAAACACAAGATACCGGCTGTCAGGGAAAAACCCCTCCTCTGGGTCTTACAGGAGTCCCAATTAACTCCAGTTTTCTTTTTTTTTTTCAGGGAGACAGCCACTGGGCCTAAAGTTTAAATAAGACCCAATCGATATTCCCCGTTGGTTTAGTGCATGTGAGACCCCTCCAGCTTCTAAAGCCCTTATAATCCAATTGGTGATATCCTTATAGATATAAATTAGAAAGCACAAAAATAAGTCATTTTTGAACAATGAACAGGATGTGGACTCGGCAGCCTCTAGCACATTATACTAAGTTTAAAATATCAGCTTTTAGTTTGGCCATATTAAACTAAAAAACAGAAAAAAACCCTTGTGTTATATATAAAGTGGATGGTCAGGACCCTGTCCTTTACTCTACATACAATACTTTTATATATATATATAATATATATATTCACATTGGTATCAATATCTATACTGCCAAATGCCCATCATATCAAAACAGTCAAGTAAAGCCATTAGTAATGCCTATAAAATACACAGTCGTGCACCTACTATGTAAGATAGAATCTTCCAAAAATATTTAATATCTATACTACCAAACAACCGTCATAACCTAAAGTGCTTATATCTCCTGTGAGGATCATCATTTAAAAAGATATGAAACAATAATAAAGACCAATAATGTTCCATATAAAGTGAACAATCAAGAACCTATCATGTGATATAGATTCTCCCATAACTATTAATATCTATAATACTCAATAGCCATCATGTTAATAAAGTGCCAATATCATCCTTGAACATCATTCACAATAAATAACAAAAAATAAATAAAAAATGGGAAGAAAGGAAGAAAAGTGTCCACCAATGGCCAAACATGATTGAAGAATTAGTTAAATTATGGATAAAGGTGACAGAGCTCCGTCCTCTGATTGAAAAGTTTGAATAAACCAAAACAGTCTAAAAAAACAAAAAAACAATAGACGGTAAAGAATCTTCTCATAGTGTTTTCTGCTATTGTTTACCACCCGCTCTTACTTTTTGCGAGAGGGGGTATAATGTAGCAAGGGTTCTTGTAACTGAAATGGATTATTTGTCCTCCTTCGAGATTCTAGAGTTCTAGATTTAGAACTTTCACCTTCACAGAAGGAAGAAAAAGAAAAACATTTCCCTTGTGTCTGAAAAATTAACTTGAGAGGAAATGCCCAACTAAATTTGATTTTATGATCAATAAGGACAGTAAAGGTTTTACTTGCAGTAAAGGTTTTAACACTCTTCTGCGTTGTATTGTGAATGACGTTAAATCAGAGAAAGTTTGAATTTGGTGACCTACCATCAAAATATTCTCCAGCCTTCTCGTTACTTTCATTAGTGCTTCCTTAGTAGCCTAATAATGAAACTTAACTATCTCTCTCTATCTCTAAAGGGCCATCTGGGAGAGAAACAATCAAAGCCCTGTGAGCTCTATCTAGCTCAAGTAATGGTTCAGGCAGGTCTGGTAGTAAAGCTCCTTAGAATTGCTGTATGGCGTCACGTACATCTTTCACAGATTCAGGAAGGCCCTGATTCTGAAGTTGTTCCTACCGGTTCTGTTTTCTAAATCATGAATTTTAAGGTACAGTTCCTCGATTCGATTATTAAGCACAGATATCTCTTTAGAATCCTGGGAAACCCTTTTGATTGTTTCATTGACCCTTTTCTCAAAGATCTCAAATCTAGCACCAAGATTTTGTAGGTCTTGCAGCAACTCAGAATTGATAGTAGCAGTGGCTTTAGCCAGTTCCATTTGTAAAAGTGTAGCCATATGTGAAAATAATCTACTTTCTTCCAGGGTGAATACTGAGTGCGGATCATGGACAGGGGGGTCCTGGGAAAGAATGCTGAACCTAGATTCAGGTACTTGTAATAACATTGAAGGACTAATAGTCTCAGTGTCCCCCCTGTGAATGGCTAATGAACTGGTATCAGATAACAGTGGAAAATCCAGTGCCTGAGAGGATCTGATATCCGGGGATGAGTACTGGCTCATTGGGAAGATTGAGGGGATTTGGATTTCCACCCTCTACCTGTGGTGCTCGAGGTCCTACCTTGCTCAGCAGCCTGATTAACATGGGAATCAGGATGAGCTGCAGCGTTTTCTTCCTTGGCCGTAGCCATTTTAGGAGCTGGTCGCGTGACCCTTAGACCGCGGAAGACGGTCTTTTGTTTCCCCACCATCACTCTGACACACGCGCCATTTACAAGTTTTACAAGTTTTTAAAGAACACATCAACTAAGGAGACAAAAACATCAAGGTTACATGGGAAGAGGCAAAAATTAGCAAATTATTATTTTTAGACTGTTTATGCCATTTCAATGACTGGGAAACTTGGACATTGGAGTCTACTGGAAACCTACCCACACAGACCAGTATCTACCTCTTTACTCATATCACCCTCTGGAACACAAATTTGGGGTTACTGTAATTTTAAAATATCAGGCTAGAAATAGTAACAATAATGAAAGAGTATGTACACGGACATCTCAGGAGTCGTTAGATGTGTCTACCCAAACTATGTCCAATGAACAGAGGGGAAAATCAGAACACAACATAATGTAGTATTGCTACTACAATACGGAGATGCTAACTCCATTATGGAGTGATAATAAATAATTATCTCCAAAAACTAGATTCAATCATATGATTCCATCCATAAACGGACTTGCACTTAAATTGTAAGGAGAACCGCCATCCTCTGTTACACCAAGGTTCCATAATGGTGTGAGCATTGCTAAAATTATCTGGAGAAGTACTGAATATCATTGTGGAGAACATATATGGGACACCGCCATCTCTGTGTGTTGTGATTTTAATTCTGCGTTTTGCCTACCTTCATACCAAGAGAGTAAGCATACTGGTGAATGCAACAACTTTAGTGCTGATACACCTACTAGCTGTTACATCCCTGAGGAAGCGGACACAGTTTGCGAAACGCGTTGAATGATCCCATCATATGCAATGTGTACAATGTATCTAGCCCATGTATGCTAACAATGTTGATTAACTCTTCCTGAAACTTGGTATAAGGGAAGAGGCATGTATATTTTAACTGTTGTTTCTTAATGAATTAAATAAAAGGTATATGATAACTTTTTACAAATCCTCTGCCGTTAAAGTCCCGTATTTTTCTTGTTTTTGTATTCTTTACTGTATAATGGGGATGTTGGCAGGAATACAAATGTTAGAAGACCAGACAATATTAATGATAAATAACTACTACTACCTACTATACCCTGACCTGGACAAACAAGAACGTTCAGGGACATAAAACTAGCATAAAACAGGAGTTGAATTACTTTCCTATGTTTTAAAAATACATTTTTTACCCTCCCTGCTGATGTCACATGGTCAAAGCCTTGGCATTAGTCATGTGATCCCTTCCAAGATGGGAAAGCTATAGTGGCACAGCTGGTGAACATTTAGCACTACTTTTTACATTCAATAAAAATATTAGCTTTTTAATAAGAAAAATATCATTTTAGCTCCAGAGATTTGCAAGCCCGTGAACTCCAAATTATTATACAAGCAGTAAGTTTTATTCTTTACTTTATTTGGATAAAGGTTAGAATGGCTTTTCTAAGCCAAGAGACTTGAGCGAGAATAAAATGCACAAGTATGCCAATATAGAATTCTATATAAAGAATTCTGGCTTACATCATGGAACGTGTGTCTACATCTGCGTGTATGTGATGCACTCCAACGCACTTAGGATTGTGTATGTTGGCGCTGTGCATTAGTGTGAGTGATGACGGGATGTGTATGTAATGCTTTGCATCTATGCACAAGGCCAGGGAACGTGTGGGGCGTTTCCTCCAAAAGCCAATGATGATTGGAGGTGAAAATATCCTGGACAAAATAAAAATGTTATACTTATCATGTGCCCATAGTAACAGAATGTTAAAGGACATTGTAAAAACACCAAAATATATGGGAACCAAATACATTTGTGAATGTTAATGGTGGATTTTTTCATCAACTTATATTTGAGATTTACTCATTCTTTGGGCCTAAAATAGCTGCCCACATATAAGAGAAGGCTTCACTATAAAATAAGTAACTGCTGTCAAATATTTTAAGTGGAACTCTAATATATTTTAACTAATATATTTATATTCTGAGATAATGGGAGTGATTTACTTAAGACACTAAAGCTTTGTACACGTCAGATTATAGTCGTAAGCATCTTGGGAGAAAACGAAACATACTGTACAGCGGCCTCTGACTTTGTTCATCAATCTGTCAGATTCAGGAACTACTGCAATTCACTCCTATGGAGGAGGGAACAGCAAGGTGCTGCCCACCTGTCCTCTTGACTTCTCTTTCCATGGAACAGAATGGCGCTGTACGTGGACATCTGTACGTGGCTTTAGATTGTTCACTTACCAAAGTGAATTATCTTAAGAATAATTCACTTACCTTAGTGAATGCTGTGATAAAGTGTAGCAAGTGATAAGTGTGGCCAGTGTAACTTTTTGCTGAAAGGCTCCCTTTTACCTTTGTGCAGCCACCTGTCCAGGTGAATCCATCTCCTAATACTAGGCTTCCAGTGGTTCAGAGGCTGAAATGGTGTCAAGGGTTAAGGAGACATGGCTTACTGGTTCAGGTTGTAGTCTGATCAATAGGGAAAAGCAGGAAATACTTCCTCCTGATGTCTTTTTTAAAGCCACTGGACTGAAGCCTAAGTATGACTATTTATAGGTAGTTTTTAAAATTAATCAATAATTAATAATTTTTGTATATTGTCATCTTTGAAGCCAGTTCATAGAAGCTTGTAAAGTTACTGACAGGTCTACTGAATTAATTGTATACAGGAATACTGAAGATGCTCTGACAATTTTTATTTTTGGCTCACTGTTGGTTTAATCACAGCCCAGGCTCAGGAAAAGATGCAGAATCATTACCCTGTTGGAATATATTACTTGTCGTTCAGGGAAATAGAAAAAAGTATTTCTAAATAAGAAACAGTGAGTCAATTAATTGGCAGATGTCAGTTTTCCATATGTTTCCCCAGGAGCACTGATCACTGCCAGTGTGTTAAAAATACCTTCGCACACAGCTGGCACAGACCGAGGTGTGTCCTGGGCACTGAATAGAAGCCGGTCAGTGTGCTAGTGGGTGGGGGAGACGTGGCTGAATGGGGTCATTGTGTGCTGTGTGCCAACATTAGCTCCACTCAGCATTATAAAGATGCTAACTCAATAATATAGCCAATAACCCTTCCCAGTCCAATGCCATGCCTACCTCCTCTCTAAAGGAAGAGTTTTGCCTTGTCTTTTACTGGTAATGCGATCAATGCCAGCAATGATTTATAAAGATGAAAAAGTTAGCAGTACCCTAAGTGATATTTAGTTATAGGTGAATGTACAGCAGTTCATATACTGAATATATATATATATATATTTACCACATACTTGTACATTCAGGGCCTGAAAAGGATGGCAAATTGCCCAGTTTGCCCTACCCCGAACCATTCCTGCAGGAATTAAATGAAAATGTTTATGTTTGTTACAAGTTACAGAATGTCACCTCTGCTTTGTGTTCCTCCTTCAAAAATTGAAGTACATTCTGCTCAGTCAACTTTAATGTGGTTTACTTCAGGTCACAGCATGTGCTGGGTACTGCCAGATCCCTAGTGTGGAATCTCTATGGCGTCCAACACCTATACTGTGAGTAGGATTGTTAGAGGGGAAATTACTGGCACAGCAGAGAAGGCAGCAGGGAAAATTTGCAGAGGAACATTCTCCTATAAAATTCTCCAAGGATGTAATTATGACTGTTGTAAACCAAAGAGCTTCTTTACCTTGGTACTGTTATAGCTGCAAAGAGTGGTGGTGTGGTAACTCTACTGTATATTATGACTGTATATTAATTTGGACTGGGATGTCCAAGAGGCTCATACAGGTGTGATGGTCTATGGGATAAGAAAACTGCCTGTGATTTGTGAAAAGTTGCATAAATTTTACTTAAAGTTCACAAACTTTACATGGAACTTTGTTGCAGTGCATGGAAAGAATCTCATTATTAAAAATGATTTGTAGGGCTAATAAGCAAGTGATTTCAAACAAAAGGCATAGGATGCATTTAGCAATGCTCCCTACATAGAATTATCTACTTTTCCTAACAGTTCCAATTCACACTAATAATATGATTTCTGTAAGTCCACTCTTTCATAGAAGAGAGCTGGCTTGTACATACCTCTACATTATTGGCTCCTGTGACTGATCATGACAAAGCCTTTGCACTGTATTAAAGGTTATTTCTTAAATCTAGTGGCATGAATCCAGGGGACTTGCCATAAAGCCATGGTAAAATAACCTGCAACACATCCCTAATAGTCAGGTGTCCACAAAAGTATGTGCATATACTATAAATCAAATCTAATAAACTATAATCTAGTATACTAAAAATTTTGCTTCTACAAAACAAGTGTGCAGTAAAAGTTTGAACACATCTATACAGAAGCCAAGTGTGCTTGGAAATATGTTGAAGTGATGGTCACAGTTATCAATTCTATATGTAAATATAAAGAATATAGTTTTATATACATATGGTCAGAATATAGTTTGACAGAATACAGCTAGTAATAATTATGAGCACATATGTTAACATGTCAGTCTGCCTAGGAACCTTTCAGATGTCCAGGAAAATTTAAATTAACTATGCCTTTGCTGGACTGGTCAGCAGATGTACGCAGCATGTAGGAATATAGGTTGTAGGATATCGTAATTCATGACAGTTCATTTAAAGCTTTTCCTCACATTTCTGGGCTTTGATCAGAGAACATGAAAGGGATAGAATCCACATGGGCACCTGTAAGGATTTAGTTCCATGTGTGTAAAAGGGGCCAAAAAATGTAAGCCTTTGACTTTGTTTTTAAGCTTTGTATTTCTAGTGGCAAACAGAAGGTATGAGCTGATGGAATTTATCCATTTTCTTCCCCTACTGATAAAGTGCTGACATATTTTACTGCATTTTACAGAGTACATAGAAGCATTACATCAGTGCCTTTCCTCACAAAGTGACCATAAAAACTTATAAAAAATTGTATTATAACTTGAAAAAATGTATTATACTCAACTCTTTGGTAGCCTATGTCTTCTACCTTCCCTCTGTTCTATCATCAAGAACCTTCACAGAAATGCTCAACATTCGACACAAAAGTGTCAAATGCATACTTCATAGTGTCTAGGGGGAATACATTTGGGGGAGTCAGAAATGGAAAAGGATCTGGGGGATCTGGTAGATCATAAACCTAATAACAGCATGTAATGCCAAGCTGCAATATCAATTTGCATTCTCAAAGAGTTCAGTAGGGTTGATGTCCGGGATCTATCTATCTCAGGCATCTCAATATTCTTTCACATTAAACTTATCAAACTAAGTATTTATGGGAATGACATTAGGGGCTTGGAAAGAAAAAGACGTCCACCAATCTATTGCCATGTGGTTGGCAACAAATAATTGGTTAAAATGTCTCTGTATGCTGTAGTTTAGTACTCCAGGTGGAGACTTCAGAACTTAATATTATGGAGAGATGTCCACAAATCTTTTGCCATATAGTGGCTAGGATAGGACTAGAGAAAGCAGAATATGCATGAAGGGATGAAGGGGGCATTTTGACATAAGTGTCTTGTGTGATTTGACATCCAAGCTTCTTCTGGATATACGTTCATTGTTAGGAACTTATTGTATTAGTCTGATATATTTGTATTTTTTTCCTAAACATAGGATGCCAGTCTGCGTATGTAGAAATATAAGGTACAGGCCACCCAAAGGTAATACTTACATTTTAGTTACAGGTCAGAGGGCTAAATAACCAGCCAGTTTCATACTTTCTTGTCTTTTGGTGTACCTCCCCACCTGCCTTCTGCTGTTACATGGTCTATATTGCCAACATATTACACAGATCTGTACATTAAATAGGGATATAATATAAAGCAAGGATGATGGGAACCACTCATAATGGGGAAAGCAGAGGTGCAAAACCAGGAACTCACAAACAGAGTTGCCAATAGACAGAATTGTCAGTTCAATGATCACTTTGGGGGACAGTTATGGGGAAAATCATTGTAGACATATCCCGCTTTATAGAGACGGGGTGACAAGTAGGAGGTGCCCTGCCATTGCAATAGCAGTTGTTAGGGTTATGATTATTATTATTATTATTATTAATAAACAGGATTTTTATAGCTCCAACATAATACACAGCTCTTTACATTAAATAGGAGTTGCAAATGACAGATGAATACAGACAGTGACACAGGAGGAGAGGACCCTGCCCCGAAGAGCTTACAATCTAGAAGGTGGGGGAAGTATCACACAATAGGAGGGGAGATATGTAGTGGTGGGAAGTAGTGATGGTTTCAAAAGACAGAAGAAGATGGGTAGGCAAGTTTGAAAAAATGGGTTTTGCGTGCTCTTTTAAATGAGTTGCTTGGTTAGTGGGCCGGTATGGTGTAAAAAAAACAAAAAACAAAACATTACACAACATGACCTGCTCATGACATATTGAAAGTCTCTTTGAAACTACATGCTTATAAATCTTCCCTATTCAGAGGGTGACAACGTTGCTGAACAATCTTACTGTAGAGCAAACAGCATTGTTACTACTTGCAGGATTAACAGGCAATAAAAGAATGTGATAGAGGGCACTCAAAATGTATATATCCGGGGACAGGCTGCATCATATATGTCATTTTTTATTTTGCCTGTAGCTCCAATTTAAGGGGCTTCTGTGCTTGCATTTTCTCAAAAACAAAGTTGTAATCAGCATGTTTGTCCAAGTTCCTATCTGAAGGTTTTGATATTAAGCAGATTTAAGGAATCTAGGCTCCAGTGAATATTATCATATAACACTGAGTTGATTGAACTTTTTGAGGAATTTGGGGTTGCAGGGTTGCGGTTGGAGCTACCAGATGGACAAGGAGGAGCGGATGAAACCATGTGACCATCATTGATCTAACACAATCCAAAGTCAAGTAATAATGCATTGTATTCCTCCAGTGTATTCTAATTCCAAAACAGTCCTAAAGAAAAGTTGGATGAAATAACCAACACACTTGTCTGAAGGGAATCCAAACGTGACATATAATGTAATGTTTTTAAATTCTTTGTATTTATATAAAAAAAATAGGTGTATAGGTTGTGACTAATAAGTAAATTGTTTTTAAAGCCCAGCCCAGTTTTGAAAAGAGTATTTAAAAGTCAAATTCCCTTACAGCTGTCAAGTCCCCATTGGGGAGATTTATCATCTTGATCTATTTTGGTGGCCATTGACACTGGTACCAAATCGATGGGAAATCCAAAATGTATAGTTGTCACAGGAACAGAAGATAAAGGGACCTTTTCATTGTGACACCTGTTCCTGGGACAGTCTAAAATTTCCTGCTGCAGCTCTGGGACAGGAAATGAAGGGAAATCTCCCAAACAGGAAACACTCAGTACAAAACATACTAAGAGGGAATTTAACTCTTCCCTATTCTCTACTTCGGAAATATACTAGAATATCCTGTGCCTGAGCATATCACCAAGCCTCCCCCTAAACATAAAATAGAGATCTTAGAACCAAATGCTACAGAAAGGGAGCTGCAAGTGTTAACTTTGTTTTACACTCCAGGGTTATTATTCTGATCCCAATTTAGGCCTTGATTTATGAAAGCTCTCCAAGGCTGGAGAGAATACACTTTCTTCAGTGAAGCTGGGTGATCCAACAAACCTGGTATGGATCTGGTACAGGATTCAAAACATTTGCTAGCAAATAGCTAATGACTTTTAAAAATCCATTCCAAGTTTGCTGGATCACCCAGCTTCACTTCTGAAAGTGTATTCTCTCCAGCCTTGGAGCACTTTCATAAATCAGGCCGTGAGTGTCTGATCTGTAACAAGCATGCAGTCTGCAAGTGTGAAAAGTCTTACATCAAAATGTCAATCAATACTAAAGTCCTTTTCTTTATAAACAATTCATTTTTTCATTTTCTCATATTCCTATCCCTGTTGCTTTCATTTCTGAGCCCTTTGATTTCTAGATGAGCTTTTGCTTAGAAAAACAGGTAAATTTTAGTAAAACCTTCCTCACCAGCAGACCAATGTTTCAGCTTTTTTTTTTCTAGTTTATATTAATGAAGAGATTGAAAATAGTGTGCAATGTCTTTATCCATAGGCATCATTCTATACCAATAGCATTGTATATATATATATATATATATATATATATATATATAAATATATAGCATAAATAAAAAATAAAAATTGAACTAAATAAATGCACATTAAAAGTACAATAATAAAATTTTCCAGTCCGGCCTTGGGTGACTTGAATTCTAGCTCTCTTGCTACCACAGGTAGATTATTCAGCACCCAGTGCTTCAAGGAATGGCAAGACTAATGTATATGTTTTTATGTGGGCTGCTTTTAAAATAATTCTTTACTTACTTTATATATAGAAGCTATTTTTGGTACCTAACACAGCCTAGTATATACACACAATATATATAATACATAGATTTATATATATTTTTTTGTTTTTACCTCGATGCCAGTTGCTGGTAAAGTTGGCCTCCACATAGTTGTAGAATAGCAGTATCAGGCAGGATAGAAGGTACATGTTCTCTGTGGCCCCCATAGGTAATACAGTCTTATCCAGAAGAACGTGTGGTCCTATTTAAATGGACCTGCTCTCCTGGGTACAGCTGCTGATCTTCTCAGTAGTTGCTTCTGTGCTCTCTGAAGCCTCTAGTACATTGACTTATGACTGGCTGATTTTTTTTCCACTGTTTCACATCTGGAATGAGTCAGGAATGTGGCACGTGAGAGCTCAACTGTCTGAAGAACCCAAACATTATCCCATTCTCCACATCGCTAAGTCCTGTGGGTTTAATATCTTATCACCTGACATGGAACTTTTTTTTAATCCAGGGTCATTCTTTGCACAGGTTTACAGAAAAAGCAAAATGGTCCAAAAGAGATTTTTTTTCTTGCTAGTCATTGGAAGACTGAAAGGAACGCAACTTCATATTTTGAGTGCAGTGAATCTAGCATTCGCCAAACTTTCTCTGACTGAAAATCAAATACCATTAAAAACACATGGACCTGGAAGATTCTCTAAAAAGTAATGTTAACTGAATGTCAGATTCATTGCTTTATAAATATATCCTTTTATCCCTGAATAAACTTCTCAATAAAATTACTTTTTCTAGTCGAGTGACGTATGTTTTTTTACTGTTGTCTGTGACTTCTTATTCTGGTGATTCCTGTCCCTTTCATTCCCTCGCTTACTGTCCAAAAGAATAGGGAGTTCCATTATTTCATAACCCAAAATAAAAAAAAGCGCATATTTTAATTTTATTATTGCAGTGTTGGCTTGAACATAATTTTGCCATGACTATAATCTAAGAATCAAGCCAATCAACCATTAAAGGGCTGTTGGCAGCAAAGAAAAGTGAAAGCAGATAATAAGCAATAGTGCCGATTGTCCTTTCCTTGTCATATTGATTGGTGGACTTGGAGGAGATGAGGGGGTATATGTTGTTTCATGGAAGGGACCTACCCCCACCCGGCGGATAGACCGATCTACAGGGAAAGGAACAAGAAGGCAGGTCCTCAGGGTATCTCATTGTGAATGTCTTTCCAACTTTGCAAAAGCTCAGGCTAAACAGGAAGCGCCAGTTATAAGCTAAGTGATTTTAACGCAGGGTTGTTAGGGGAGGGCGCAGAAGTCTTGCAACAAGATAGACTTCAGATAATACATATTATAAATATTATTCAATAAACATGATCTCCTTTTTTTTGCTTTTATCCCTAAAGTCTGCATATGACATCACAGGGGTTTAGCATATTTTTCTCTACTTGCTATCCAATATTTTTACTATTGTGTTAACGATAGATTTTAGTAAATTAGCCTTTAGAAAGAATTGTCAGAGCAATGATTTTACACCCCTGTGTCCAAACGATGCACAACAAAGTACATATTTTAAACAAGCAATAAAAGTACTCTAAACTTAGCCCTTACCTCTGCAGCTACAGGTAAATCTCTGGGGCAGGAGAGGAGGTAGAGACAGAATTGGATACCTAATACTTTGCATTTGGAGAAAAGTGATAACTGGAACGGAACTATTAGTATTTCAGGCCTTTTGTATTTATCCAATGTACCTGAGCTCATTGAAGATGTGAACCCTAGATGTCTTTGTAGATGTGATGCCAATCATGGGACTTAACAGACACATAATAAAGCTAAGTAGCTAATCATACTTCAGTATTTAACAAATTTGTATAGGATCATTAGGGGATGGAAAATGACCCATATCCCCAAATACAATATTAAACAAGTTCAAAGAGGACAGGAGTCCAACGGGCACAGGCTAGACCCTTAAAATATAGTTTTATATGTACTGTATATGTATTAGTTTACATCAAAACTGATACAAACCTTTAAAAAAAATAGAACATTATTTCCCATCATTTGATGATAAATTAGTCCACATATCGCAATATAATGAAAGGACACAAAATGGTCACATACCAGATTTTCTTAACTCCAAAACTGTTTAAAAGCCTTAGAACAATTTAGTTCCAGTCTTATTAATATTTAGTCATACAGTATCAATATAAGCCAACGCATTTGCAGCTCAATGGATAGATATACGCTGCTTCTTCATAGGGTGACATCTATGAAAAAAAAAACAAAAATTTAATGTACATATAAATAAACTGCATAATCACCATTATATGTATACAGTCATATAGAAATCTTGAACATAATTTAGTATAAACTGCATTATCTGAGGGCATGAGTCTATTGTAGAAATACCTTTATGTTAACTGGTAAAGGAGTGAACCTAATAAGAAGACTACTAGATTTCTATCAAGGAACAGGAGCTTTACACCCCAAGGAATCATGTTTACGTAGGGGAACATACTAATACCTTGTGTTTACTTTAAATATAGGAAAGCATATACCTGGCAGACATGGGAATGAGGAGGACTGCTTCTGCTGTTAGCCTTATATGTTTGGCATTTTTAGATATAGACATTTTAGGACACAATTTGCTGTAATTTAATTTGAATTGGAAGAATGAAAATATTAAAAAAGTTTAGAGAAATACAGGAAATTCTTCCCATAACTTCAGCTCCTAAGAAGTTCTCTTTCCCAGAATGTTTTGCTGCTTTATCTGGCTTGTGTTGTGTAAAGCTGCTGGTTCTGCGGAATTCCAAAATCTACGGGCTCAATATCTGTAGAATGCTTTCCATCAGCCCCAATGACCCCCTTTCAGTGCTTCCTGTAGTAGCCTTGTCACTGTGCCATAAGATAGGCTTCAGAGACTTGTATTGTGGGATGGATGAGACATAAGTCAGACAACGAGAATATCTGCTGAGAAAAGCAGAATGTCCTACAAAACACTGACATGGAATGTCCTTTGCAGCTGAACACCCTGTGTCTGCTTCAAAGCAGAAGAAGAAACTGTGCAGGAGTCACTTGTCAAGCCAAGATTCACACTAATAAATTCTGTTTATCACATCCATTGGTTTAAAGTAAACTAGTCACAAATCAGGGCTATTCATACTGAGCATATGTTAAGCAATGCAGATGTTACCAGCAAACACAACATAGCAAGATCATCAGTAAATCCTGAAATACAGGCAGTGGCGGTCATAAATGAATTTTGACTTTTCTTGGAAAAATGATTTACCTACCTACCTCCTTCTTCCATATTGAAGGCTGGTTAACAAAGCTTAGTATGTGGGATGGGTGGGCCCAGCTCCAAGGGAAACTACATTTGTAAGTGTTTCATTACTGGTTTCTTTAATTTGTTTTTTCTTTTGATTTAGAAGGAAGTGTGTGGTTAATTAATGCTATTTATAAAAAGTTTCTCTTTTCTGTGTTTGGCTTAGAATTATTCATGATAGTATTCTTCCGATGAAGCCTGCTTGACGAAACACATCAAGAACAGAACTGTATCGTCTGTTATATTGATAATGAGAAATAGGTTTAATGCTTATGTTAATCTGATATTAGTGAAATGATTGTAATGAGTGGTCTGCTTTTTAGATGTTTATCATTTTTAATAAATTGTGTTTTAATTTAATGGAACGTGTGATTATTTAAATGTACCAGGAAAATCCCTTTAAAGAGATAACTGAGGATGTGGTATGGCAATGTCACAAACTTCACCTAAAAATTGATTTGGAAGAAAATGTACAAACCTTTTACCAAGTACACATGACAGCTCTAAGATTGATGTAAAAATGATATCAGTATGTGACATGTGTAATCAGTTAGCTAATGGAACCTGTGGAGGAATCCTTGAGTTCCAAAGAACCCAGGGTGAGAATGACTGTGTTGGATGATGAAAATGTGTTCAGCTTTTTCTGGAATTGTTTATAGAGTTGGATTATATTCCATATTGACTTGCTGAAATCTGCAATAACAGAAGGCCTGTGTATATACAATAACACAGCTGTATTAAATGTTTAGTGTAGAGGTCATTAAACTGTACATTGTATACATTATAACATATGTTTATCCTGCTTGTCAATATCTTTAGATAGAATGTTATACTGTAACTATTTGTGTTTCCTGTCCTCTATATTGGTTATTACTTGTGCTTTCTGTCCTATTTATTTTGCTTATGATTGGTTTATAATCAGTAAAGGATAACCATAGTTGTCTAAACTCTGCACAATCTGATCTTACAAGCTCCTTTAGCTTTACCAAATATGTAATATCAAGAGAAACCTAAGCAATCCGTGCAACAAGTATTGAATCAGGCGAGTCCGTCATCAGGCAAGTCCCCATTTCAAGTGGGACAACTTTTCTTTAAGGTATCTCATAGAGACAAGGTGGAGAATGTCCTAGCCTGTTAAGACATTCCAAAGCATTACAGCTTGTTCATTTTGACTGTAATACACCTCAACTCCTGAGAATGTTGTCCCCTTCC
This sequence comes from Pyxicephalus adspersus, assembly GCF_032062135.1. Classification (NCBI taxonomy): domain Eukaryota; kingdom Metazoa; phylum Chordata; class Amphibia; order Anura; family Pyxicephalidae; genus Pyxicephalus; species Pyxicephalus adspersus. Next base: position 28,522,954 of record NC_092859.1, read on the forward strand.
ATAACCCTTATTGGGAGGGTTTTTTATACCTAATCTTTCCTTCTCACATTGGTAGTCAGTAGCTGTGATAGTAACCCCCCATACCAAGACACACACCCAATGGCGTTTATTTTTTGTGTTATCCAACTCCTTCCACCTGCATTGGTGGTATCTGTGCTGTCACCCCTACACAGAGCTCTTTATCCTTCAAACTGGAGCAGCACTATGTTTACTTCTCACCTGATCACCGGCTCCCTATGGTTTTGGGATGGGACTATTTGACTGGTAGGAAAAACACTGTTAAAAAAAAAATATTGATTCCTATAATAAATTTTACATAGTACTTTTATAGCACCGACATATTATGCAGCACTGTACAAAGTCCAAAGTCATGTCACTAGCTGTCCCTCAAAAGGGCTCACAATCTAATGTCCCCACCATATTCATATGTCTTTTATACAGTCTAAGGACAATTTTTGGGGGAAGCCAAATAACCTAACTGCATGTTTTTGGAATGTGGAAGAAAACCAGAAAACCTGGAGGAAACCCACACCCCAATACGGGGAGATCCTGCAAACTCTATGCAGATAGTGTTCTGGCCGAGATTCAAACTGAGACCTAGCTCTGCAAAGGTCGTACTGCTAACCTAAGAGCCCCCATGCTGCCCGTATAAATGTCTTAGATATTCCAACCTCAAGTCCTCCCTAACATTTTCCTGACTGTGTTCCTGAGAGTTTTGGGTATTCCCATCCCACTCATGTCTTCCTAATATCAAATAAAAACTCCAGTACAGATGGTAGGAGCCTCTAATAATGGGCATAATAGGTGTGGAAGAGATCTGCCAGGGGATTAGGTTTCCAGCATCTGCCAAAACTTTAAATGTCAGTTTCAGGAAGAATAACCTTTTATATATGTTGTTTGTTGTCATTTATACATAGCATAGTACAGAGAAACAATCACAGACAAATGTAAATTGAATTTTGGCAGTAAAAGTTCAGCAAGTGGGAATAGCATTCATCCTCTGTCTGGGGCTTGGATATTAAATAGCTATAGAAGAATCAATAAAACTTTTTTTTTCTTTTGATCTGGGAAGAGGCCCAGCTATCATGACAAGTGAGGAACAAAAAAGTTTCTAGAAGCAAAAAAAATCCACATCCATTGTCTGTTCTCCTGTTCTTGGGCTGCCATCCTCAGGCTTGCATATATTTTATCACTTCTGTATCTGGCAATGATGGAAATTTCAAAGCTCATTCAGCTGAAATCAAGAGGATTGCTCCCTCTCCTGGAGAAAAAAGGAAGACTATATAAGGAATACTAGAGACTGATGTAAAGAAAGTTTTCCTAACATTTATCACTTGTCTTAAATCCTAGTTTTTTAAACCAACAATAAACTGCCAACTACAAAGAGTGGAAAATAAAATATATAAATTTTGTGATAATTCTCTATTCAGTTATGTAGAAAACTCTTCTTGTTATTTTCTTATTATTCCAGTATCTGTCTGTCATTTGCAATCTCTATTTTTTGTACAGTGCTGCGTAATATGTTGGCACTATATAAATACTGTTTATTCATATATATATATATATATCTATTCTATAAGGACACAAAGAATTGTTTTCCCGTGAAAGCTTCAGTGTTATCCTTCCTGTTATGTTCCCCTTTGTGAATTTCAGAACCATGGGTGCAGGGATGTATTCGTAAAAAAGGAAGAGGGGGGATGGTACTATCCATGGCGAGCGCCCATCGGCAAGGGACACAACTCGCCCACCGCCCTGAGCCTGAGACTTAGTTTGTGGCTCTGGCCAGTGCACCCCCACCCAGGAGGGTAATTCTCCTGGCCCCGTGGGGGGGGGGCGGACCGGCCAGAGCCGCGGACCACCAAAGAATTCTTTGCAAAATGAAAGTAAAAAAAAATGAGGGCACTGCATAGATGCAGTATGATAAATGAGCATTGTCATCCTGGGACAAGAAATGTGTTATATCCATGAATTTGTCTTTACAATGTCATTAATCCAATATTATGCTAAGTTTGCAGCAAACAAATTAAACAAATCTTTTATAGGATCCCCTCGACTGATTCTTGTCACTGAATAGTAGTGGTTGGATAGTTCTGATTCTGAATGGACTGGAACTTTTCCGATCTTGGATTAGAACTCAGAACTAGAGAAATTCACATTCTGGTTCAATGATACTATACCTTTATTCATTTATAAATATCTTTTGGTTATAAGGATTTTTTCATAATGAGTTTGGGCTTTCAAAAAATAATTTACTTTATTGGCTCCACGATGTCCTGAGATTTGTTAGACACAAGTTTATGCTGGCTTCCTAAAAAATTTTGCAAGCAAGAAGTTGAGAAACTTTCATTGCAGAAGAGATTTAGATATAAACATCAGAGACTCCTAATAATGGACTTTTGGTTATAGACTTCATAGAAGAAACTTTTTTTTTTCATCAAACTTTTTAGAAGGATTTTCTTACACTGTACAGTAATATCTGAACACTTCTTTCTCTGTGTATAGTTATATGATATGGGCAAATGTTTACAGAAACCTGATCATAACACCTCTGTGATTACATGGTGCATGAGATACATCGTTACAGTGATCACAACTTTGAAACAAACATAATCCTGGGTAAAACAAACAATTATGTTATCACCGGATACTCAGACTTGGATCCAATGATCCTGTGCTTGATCCTCACAAAATATCTTTCATAAAGGGAATGACTGCTCATAGTGTTGTAAAAAGCACCATAAAGAATTCTCATATAGTGGTGCTTTATAAACAAAGAACCAAAGAGCAAGCTTAAATGTTCCAGCAATCTGATCTTGTGTACTAGACAATGACATTGCAACCAGATCAATGCATTTCATCAGCTAAGGTAAAAGTTTTGACAAGTTTCCATCAAACAGAATCTCGAGCTTTGCCTTCACTTTCTTACAAGGTAACTAATAGTGCTCTGGGAATCCTTTATCATCTGTGTGTTAGAGAAGGGTTAATCCAACAATTAAAAGAAAATATTTTACTTTTTAAATTTCAAGTTTCCCTTTAAAAAGGTTTCCATACTGACATCCTTATATAACTGTGTTACCAACTAAACTTTTGTAACAAACATCTTGAAAAGCTGAACATTGGTTACCTTGAAACCAAATCTTAGGTCAAGATACTAAACATCCAGCTGAGAAATTAAATTTGTTTTTGCGTGAACCGACTTAACTAGACTGTTAGCCTTGCAGCAGATTATTTATAGTTTTTCAGAATTTCTGATCGATCCTCCGTTTCTGTTAAACAATCAACATGCTTCTTCAGCAATATCAAAGTAATGCATCTTCCCTTGCGTCACAATCCAAAGTTTAGTCAGACAGATCGTTGAATTGGGAATGTGAGGAGCTTGAAGCCTTTTCTAAAATAGAAACTGTATGGATTTGGAATCATTTTATTTTGGTTGTTTTTTTAAGTGTCTTTGTAAACTTTTTTTCAGTTCAGTTTCAATTGCTATAACAAATAAACTTATAAGGAACATTTAAGTCGCTGCTTTGAAAGGTCACTTAACTATTTCATAAACCAGTTATTATATATGCAAAAAAAATGTCTTTTTCAGAAATTATTTTGCATCAGAATAAAAATTTTTATTACAATAGGTTATTGTTCCAAGTCAATGACTACATTCCTTTAAATGTAATTCTATTTATAAAGCAGGGAATCAGACATTCCCTCAAAATTTGACTGGTGAAGAATCTTTCAGCTCCATATGTTTCGATCAGATCGACAGCTTTATAAATAGAGCCCATTGACAGACATGTTTTTTTTTTCTTTTAGATAAACACATTTTATCAATGTAAAAGTCTAACCAGTGCTGTATATACATTGCGTTATCAACGCTCATCTTGATTGGTATGGATTTCCAACACTGGATGCTGTGACTGATATTTGATTTACTTCTGGGGATATTTTCCTTGCCACAATTGGAGAAAGCCAAGACATTGTATGGGTTGAAGGGGGCTACACTACATGCTTGCTGCCCTTTTTTATTTTCTTGCCCCTTTAAGGTTCGAGGGGGCTTGGTATGGGCAGCATGATGTGTACAAATTCCCACTTCTCAACCTTTGATTCACTCTCCAGCCAGGTTCCTGGAAGGGTCTTGTTAGTGTTAAGGGAGACCGCACACTATTTTTTATTTTATTTATTATATATACAAAAACCTAATACCCATTCAAGGCATTCCAAGCATGGTATTTAAATAATTTCCCTATTAACGTGTACAATTTTCCCCTATACTGAAGAATCCTTGTGTTATAAAACACCGTAGAGTCATACTTGGGAATGAATAAAAGTATCACATTTGAATATTGCCAATTGAAAGGGAACAAAAATCTACTGTTGAAAGCATTGTTGAAATAAATTTTGATGAGCATTGGCCCTCAAGCAGCTTCTTTTTTCACGCTTATATTTCACATTAAACTCTGTGCTGTACATTGCATAGTCCTGACTGCTAACCTCTATAAACTGTGCTGTACATTGCATAGTCCTGACTGCTAAACTCTATAAACCGTGCTGTAAATTACATACTTCTAATGAAAGTAGTCATTGAGGGTGATTTATTAGGCTCTCCAAGGCTTGAGAGGATAGATTGTCAATGAATCTGGGTGATCCAGCAAACCTGGAATCATCTCAAGGATTGAAACTATTTGCCAACTAATAGTAAATGATTTTTAAGAAATCCATTCCAGATTTGTTGCATCACTCAGGTTCACCCATTATAGTATATTTTCTCCAGTCTTGGAGGGCTTTAATAAATCAGGCCCATTGTCTCAGCTGATAAGCTGGTGGCTTATCAGTTCTTGGCTATTTAATAATTTCTCCTTTAAGGTAGATAAAATATTATCTCCATGTACATCTTATGTCCTGAGGGTTGTGTCTGTGAGACCTCACTTAGTGGAATCATTCTTGGATCCCCATCCCGTTGAGGAGGCAACTGGAACTGGCAAGGGAGATCACAGACAGATCCCGTTGCTGGAGGTTAGGTTAGTATTATTTCATTTTAAAGATATTAAAAACTCTCGAAAACACCACATCCCTAGGCACTGAAGGTTTCTTTCTTTATCATGAAAAAAATCAATAACAATTCTCCTAATTCTTAGTCCCCAAACTCACTAAACTCAATTACATATTTCCTGAAGTAATGCTACGTAGTAATATGTCTCTTATTTTAAAAAAAAAACTTCTTTCAATTTCAATCTATTGATAGATGATTCACACAATATAAATTCTATTTGTCATTAGTCTTATGCCACCCACCAATACCAGAATGTAAGTGAAAAGTTATTAGTATTTTTATTCTATTTTTAGTATTTATTACAAAATAAAGTTAGTTACAATATTAAACACAAGTGAATATTGGTTAGGAATGGTTGTCTCTGTTTAATGAAGATGATCCCTTCTATGCCTCTTGTGAAACATTTCTCTTTTTTGTCCCAAACCTTTAAATACAAGCAGCACCTGTGGGATGACTGCAATCATCAAATTTAGTTTTACTGAAATTTCCATGAAAATACTTATTGTTCCACTGAATTTTCACAGAATTAGCTGGTTACATTACTTTAAGGAAAAAGACTTGGGGATCCAGGCACTGCCACAGGGAGCATTTTTTTATTTATGTTTTTTTTTAATACAGTTCAGTGTTGCCTTGTTGCTTTCATATTATTTCCTTTTCATTGTAAAAACAAAGCCAGGCCAGTGGCCTAAATTTGTAAAAATGTCTTTGGTCCCTAAGAGGTACAAAGCTGAAATTGTTATTGTAAGCTAACAAATCAGACTCCATTTTATTATTTTTATTATTAAACAGGCTTTATATAGCACCAACATATTACGCAGCGCTGTACATTAAATAGGGGTTGCAAATGACAAACAGATACAGACAGTGACACAGGAGGAGGTGAGGACCCTGACCCGAAGAGCTTACAATCTAGAACAATTTAATTGCATAAAACTATAATTCTTGTTGTGAAACATGTACCTGAACATCTGTCTTCTTGTTATCCTCTCTCTAGACGCCTCATGTATTCCACCTACTGCAGATTGTAAGGAATTCAGCTTATGTAGGGCATAATGTAATACCCTCCACCAGTTTCCCTTGGGCATTGCTGCTTTGCCAAGGGCTGTGGTGCCAGAGGCAGCCCCATACATTGGAATGAGTTTGTATGATGCACATTACTGGAAGGATTAGGATAGAGTGGATACTAGCAGGGTTAGTAAAATGCAGTTTTTATGGAAAATCACACATTTTATCCTAAAAAGTCATCAGTCCAGTAACTTTACCTAGGTTGAAATAAGGTCAGTCAGCTGCATACAGAAGAAGCATTTCCTCGGTTTCCTCTCCCCTGTTGATCAGACTGCAATATAACTAATAAGCAAACCGTAGGGGAGTTTGCCTTCACCTAGCTTACAGGCAAAGTGTATTAGTACTACTGCAGCACCTGACATTCTAGGTAAAGGAAACGTTTTGTTGGGTTCGGTCATTAGTTTGCTCTTGAGGACTCTTATGCTGACATCTCCCATCAAGGTTTCAAGTTAAAATCAGTGGGTCCTAAAGACTAAAAATGGATTTACATTGCTGTACAATGTGATCTACAATGGATTTATTTCGGAGAACAAGAATAAACTTTTTTTTTTTTAATTTTAAAAATCAATACATATGCATTTTGTTTTTATTTTAATATTTATTTTTCTATAGTGTCTGTGTATTTCTACATTTTATCTTATCCTGGGAATGGGGTATTAATGTATCTCTGTACTCATTACCTGGGTGATGTGGTTGATATTTATATTAACTGGTGCCTTGCAGGATTTTCCCAGAAATACTTTATTTCCCTGGAAGTAATCCATAGTCAATCACATTATTAAGAGATGAAATCCATTATCAGTCACAATAACTAGCAATGACTGTTACACTACCACGAATCCCCAGGGATTTCACAGAATCTTTTGACCTAATTCTTATAGTCGTGTGAAAATTTCATTGTTATTTAGCTTTAGAAGTGTGCTATGTCACATTAAGAGAAGCTCTCCTAAATGGTATTTTTACATTTTATTTTCCTTGGTGCATGTTCCCAATAGCAGTGTCCAGCTTACTGTGCCATTTTCACTGCAGTTAACCCTAGAAATGAAATTCAAATTAAAAATGTGTCTCCTGCAGACTCCATTGGAATTGATTTGGGTTTCGATGAGCATCAAACATTTGCAGGACCCTTGATGTACATCAATAACGAGTTTCTGCCAGCAGATGGCACTGCAGCACTTGCCAACCTTTCTAGGTTTCCTTCCAAGAAAACTTTTTCTTTGTCATTGTGTTAACCATGCAGCTTGTTCCAGGCCTGTTCAGCGCTTTTATTATTAGATTGCTGGATGAGTTATATTTTGGACAAGTGAAAGATGACACTGGCTTTAGATCATTGACTGCAGTGCAGGGAAATTATGCATCATCCACCTGTAAAAATAATGAAAGAGAGAAGTTAGGACAATGTATCCAAATTGCAGACAGTACTCTATGCAGAAAAACAGCTGCTTACATTTAATCTGTCATCTCTGATAGGTACTCAAGATATTTGTCTTGCATTCCCCAACAAGAAGATCCATAATCCATCATTCTTTTAGATCCCTGGGAGTTTTGTGGATCCTTGCTCTCCTTTTGTTCTCTGCTAGATAGCACTGTTTCAGCTGTATTGTGCTGGACCTCTGCAGCAAGACCACTGTTTCTACACAGGGAGCACTCTGCAGTATGCTGACAAGGGGCAGGCTTTTGTTTGTCCCTAATCTATGGGTATTCTTTAAGTAAATCTTTGCAGACCATTTGTTTTAGGGCATCTTGAATGTAATTGGAACTGCCCTAAATCTGCAAAGAAATGGTTTCCATTATAACCTATGAAACCCTTCCAATCAGTTCATGATTTCAAACAGGCAAACCATAAAAATCTAAATTTTTAAACATTTGGTCCCAGGGCATATTCAGACCCATGTTAATGTAAATCACATAAGGCAGCCATTAAAATGCATAGGCATGCAATGCACTAAAATGTCTATAAAAACAAACATTCACCATTTCTGGCAATGCAGTGCACCACAAAGCACATTATGGTATTACTGTGTATTGTGGTGCATGTGCATTGGTGATGTATTGATTTAATAGAGGCCTGATTTAATAAAGCTCGCCAAGGCTGGAGAGATTACACTTTCATTAGTGAAGCTGGGTGATCTAGCAAACATGGAATGGATTTCCTAAAAGTCCTTTGCTATTTGTTAGCAAATGTTTTCAATCCTGAACCCAATCCATTCCAGGTTTGCTGGATCACCCAGCTTCACTTATTAAAGTGTGCTCAAAGATCAGAATTCCATCAAGTTTCGGTTAACTGCCCTTAGCACGGGATAATTGTTTGTTACATGTACCTGTATTCTGCACTTTCATCTTTACCTATCGCTGATGCTTTTTCTATCCCTTAGGTGTTCTGTGTGAAATAAATAGCTGGATGATAGGAATTATTGTCCCCATTTCATCGAGGAGTCTATCAAATTTTCAGAAAAGGGAGGCCTGGAATGTACGAGGATAGTGGAAGG
>NC_092859.1:28533090-28550026 GCF_032062135.1 Pyxicephalus adspersus
CATTTCGCAGAGAAAGACCGCTTTATCAGGAACAAAAAACATGCGACCTCTACCATAGTACAATCGTATAGCCCATACGTTACATTCAATTTGACAATCTATATTTATGACCACAAAAAAATGTTAAATGCTTACACAATGTATTTAACAACCACAATGAGTAAACCAGCTGTGATCCCTGATTCTAGTTGGTAAAGGGGAATAGCAGAACTGCATCACCCATTTTTTTTCCTGATACGTTATCCATGAAAGCAATTTATTTTTGTATTTATTTGGGCCAGAAGTAAAATTCAAGCTTTGTGTCACTTTATAAGGTTTGACATTGACACCAGGTATGATGAATGAGCGGGAATCAAAGCGTCAGCTCCAATGCAGATGAGGTATGGAGTGAAGTCGGTGCTGGGGCGGCACAGTGAGGATTTCCGATTTTCAGGCACACCACTGGGAATTCTTCTAAAATGTCCAGAAAATCAATCTTGTAAAGATCAATGAGAACCTAAAAAACTATAGAACATAATGTATCCACAACATAAAATATACTGAACTGACAGACAGAGGGATGACGTCTCTGTAGGACATACACTCATACCTTCCTCTTTATCTGTGACACGGCCCTTCATCTTCTGTTCTGTAGGAGAAGCAACATCTGGACACATCTGGAAGCTGCCTGGTTTGGCTGCCATATGTTTGATAAATTCAACACATTTGACAGAAATTCAACACATTTTAATGCATGTCAAGGGTGGCTGTTTTTGTCCCAACAAGTAGGGACTGTCCCACTGGGCTCCATGTACCACCGCCACATTGCCATGTCCTCGGGTACACTAAAAAAAAAGCACTGATGTCTTCAATGTCTGTCTGAGGCAAACTATGGATTTGGAGGTTTGCTGACTGCACTAGATAATTTAAATTAGAAATTTGGGTATTTCTAGTTCTATGAATGGTGGCCTATGACTCCACTAGATATATGTCTTTAGATTCAAGTATTTCGGCTTTTGAAAACATTTTAGTCTGGGTAAGAAATCTGCAAGTGTATGTGAATCCTAACAAAGAACTTCTCTTATATACTCTAAGCCAGTTCAACCCAAGTTCTATCCTGTGCCTGTTTTATCTTTAAGTGGAAACTGAATGTGTGAAAAGAATGAAAAACCTGAGCAGCCTTTTTTTTTAGTGCAGATGGGACAATTTTTATATACATTAGAACCTTGGTTATCTGGAACTCACAGGGAATGGCCGTTTCCAGATCAGTGTACTTTGCGGTTAACTGAGGTTAATTCGTTTTTCCTTTTCTCAGCGATTCAGCACTAGACATGAATGGGGAGACTTGTCCCTTTTCACCTCTAGTGCTGAATGGCTGAGAAAAAGGAAAACCCTGATGACGCTTGACCCGGGTTTCCCTTTTCTCAGCCAATTTTGGGGCGGAGCAATCAGTGAAACTCTGCTCTGCTCTCCTGATAGCTCCTTTTTCCTGATGGCTCCCGCAGCCCTAGCTGAGATGTGGTACATGTTCTTGGATGCAGAACACATGCCATAAGGCTACAGGAGCAATCAAGAAAGTGGAGCTGTCAGGTGCCGGTTATCTGAGTTCCGGATACTCGGGGTTCTACTGTACATTGTATTTTTTCTGTTTCTGAATTGTCTGCTAACAGGAAAATAAAGTATAAAATTAAAAAGCTGTGGATAGGCAATTGTGCTTAGGTACAGCCAAAGACAGCTAAGCAATAGAGTTGATTTACTAAAAGAATTTAGACTGATCCTATAGCGGTGTGAATAATCCCTCTACAAGGGTTATTTCTCTTATATTAGAAAATTAAATGAAAATCTGACTTCAATCCTCCGATCAAGTGCAAGGAAATTCTCATTTGTTGGGTAATCTTTGCAAAGAGAACTATCACCATATCACCAAGCTAGATGAATCCCCTTTGTGGGAGGACAATTCACCTTAGTAAACTAGCCCCAATGGGTTTTTGAATTTTCAAAGTTCACTGCCAAAGTTAATGTGTATAATTTAAACAAAACATAATTGCTTTATGAATCTGCATTGATTTATTTTTAGTTTAACACTGCAGCCAATACAAAACCAGCAGATTGTCACTCTCCAGTGGTATTTTTTTTCTAAGTTTTGAATTATAGCTTATCTGGACCATTACTGAGCCAAGAAACTGCTAGGTGACATTGAGTTGTGTGGAGTCATACATACTGATGGAGCCATACATACATGGCTGATTGAGGAGGAAGAAGCAGCCATGTTGGTGGGAGACATGCTCTGCGTTATCTGCATGTTGGCATTTGGCTCCACTGTTAGAATAATTGCTTTGTATTTTGATTTCTGCCTGTGTCATGCAAAGAGACCCTGATAATGCTTAAAAATCAGAAATCCATGGCAGTCAGATTTCAGTTAACTGCCATTAGCTCAAGAAAATTCTGTTTGTTTGTTACATGCAGGGGTGTAGTCGTAAAGAAAGAAGAGGGGGCACCGTAAACATCCCCGTCCCTCTACACCCCAGCCTATGTGTCACTTAAAGTGGAAGAAACTGCCCCCATAGTGACGTCATGATACCAGAACCCCCCACTCCCATCGCAGGTCTGAGCCTACGATCTATACAGGGGACATTGTCTGTGGCTCTAGTGAGTTTTCCCCAGTGGAGTCCTTCTCCTGACCCCGCAGAGGGGCCGACCGGCCAGAGCCGCGGACCACCAACGATTTTTTTCCAATTCTTTGCAAAACACGCGTGCCCATTCCCAAAAAAGTGAGGGCAACACTGTGCCCGTCCCACTACACCCCTGGTTACATGTACTTGTTCTCTGCACATCTTTACCTAACCCTGGTAATTTTTCTATACTTTAGGTGTTCTGTGTGAAATAAATAGCTAGGTAGCACGAATTATTGTCACCACATCAGTGAGGAGTCCTTCATATTTTCAGAAATTTTTATTTCTGAAGTAATTAGAGGGAAATTTCTGCTGAACATTAAATTGTTGCCAGGTTTTTTCTATATTAATTCTGCTTGACTTTGTGCCGTTGATAAAAAAAACTATTCACATTATTCTCTTTTTTTCATTTGACAGATGAATGAAGGGTTAAAAAGATACATTTATTGAAATGCAGAGCAGAAGTCACCTGGGGGAGCGATAATCACCACCAGCATTTTGTAACAGGATTAATTTAATTAAAGAGGGTGTGAATTTCAGTTTCCTTCTCACACCCCATGCAGGACTGTCACCTCCTGTTAACAAATGTCTGTGCTGTGTCCTGACTTAAAGGAACTTAAATTCCTCCTACAGAAAGGGAGAATGCAGCTGGGAATCCATGTCTGAGCTAAAAGTATATAAAGAGATCCCAGTTTGCTGGCAAATTCAGGGATTCTCATGCCAAGTGCTGGGCAGTAAAATAGTGCTAGCTAAACAATTGCAATGACCAAACACACAGAGTGTTGGGATATAGTGGGCATAGGTATTGTTCTGTTCAAATTTAGGGACAGTTTCTGGACCAAGGACAAGAAAGGTGTTTATCCCGGGGTACCAAGTAGAGACAAGGTGACAACATTCACTTTTTCTCTATTCATCTATGAAAAAGCTTTACACTTGGACTGTTAGAATTACAAAACACATTTCCCTATGTTATGGAGGAGAGGAGATATGGAGGTATTCCGTAGTCCTAATTAGTTTTGGTGTTCGAATTCAGGTTGTCCTTATATTTGACCCAAATATCGCTGTTCGAATTCGGAAAGACCCGACCCGAAAAACATGGGATTCAACGGTAAAAAATCGGGGGAAAAAATGTGAAAAATGTGTTTAAAAAATAAATAAATACATTTAAAAGTAATTTATTGAATGTTTGCTATTTTTTTTAATATTTTTTTTTTTTTACAGGTTTTCCCACAATGACATTATTATTACCCCGGCTGTGCAGCCGTGGGAAGCCTCCTGTCATTAGGTGATCTCCAGGCACTAACACAGGGCACTACAGGTGATGAATGGGGTCCTCATTCATCACCTGTAGTGCCCAAAGATCGTAGTGGAACTCCAGTGGTAATCTGCAGTTCAGTTCCATTGTGATGTCACATGGGAAAATGAACTGCAGACAAGTCCCCATTCATCACCTGTAGTGCCCGGACAATCTAGTGGAACTGCAAAGGAAAGCTAACCTGTTTTGTGTTTGAATTTGGAGCTAACACTCTGTGGAATGATAGAAGATGATGCAATGTGCCATTAATAAAGCCCTAACTTTTATTTCTTGTAATCCTAACAACACTAATGTTATAAGACAGTTTTGTGAGTATCTGTTACAGACAGTAATTAGACATTCTCTGGTGCCTGAGATGTCTGTTCTGACAAGTAGAGAATACAAGTAAAAAAAGGTTGTACTGTTATAACATTTCAAGGGGTGGATTCAGACAGCAATGAATGCTCATCAGTGACTGGTTCTTATTGAAGATTTTTGGGATTCCAGCAGTGTTCTTATTACACAGATATTGACCTCATTTTAGCAGCCCGTGATATTAAGTGCCAGAACAAGGACCTTTATGGCAAAATCAATTCATATTCTTTTATTAAAATCTGCAATTGTAAAATATTAACAATGACTTTAGAAATTATAATACCATATTAATGAATGCATTATTTTATTGATAGGGTCTACGTATGCTTTAAATCAGCCTTGTACATGAGGAACCGAATACTTCTCTCTTCACAGGCCAACCAATAGTTTAGTAATAACATTCTTCTATCGAATGCTGTGAATCCCCCCGATGGTTCTAATAAAACAGGAACAGACAGGGACAATAGAAGATTAAGGAGGTTTGTAGGAAAAGCTTTGGACATTTCTGCAGAGACAGCATGTGATCCTAGAATCAGGAAATTGCTCACCAGACACCATTATCTAAGTGTGAATAGTGCAGGAATAAAATATAATTGACCCATTCAGCGAAGAAGCTGAGAGTTATTGTATCGCTGGCGGACAGTTTATAACCTGGAATAAGAAGAAGGATCTTGTTGCCCCTTGTTCCCCCAAGACGAGCAATGTAAACCGTACCTGGAGATATCTCTGTACATCTGTATCGCACAACGTCAGCACTTCTGGGTAATGTTCACATTCTTGGATTTCCTGGAAACAGATGCTAAGCCGAATCGTAACCAACACTGCAATAACAAAGACTTTTCAGATTGCTACTAATATCTTAATCCCTCGGCTGCTGAACAGCAGAATAAAGCAGAATACTGGGAAGTCAGGGTAACACCATATAGCATTTTCAAGTGAAATTAAAGCTGAACTCCGGGCAGATACATTATTACACAAGTGGACTACACATATATAAACTGTCTTATCTGCCAATAGATTTGTAATTCTATTCAGTGGCTGTTTGTCCTGCCAGAAACCACAGCCAAAGACACCCATTTTTATGTTTGAGTCAGGGGATTTATTGGCATCACTTCCCTACCAACCTCTTCGGAGCAGAAACATACTGATAAGTAAAGAGACACTCTGTCTGTATATGTAGAAGAACTGAATTGGCTCCTTGTGCTGCTCTTCCATTAAGTATGTGTGCTGCTGTACAGGGCATTGTCTAATATTGGGAGATATTTTTGTTATTTTGCTTGCTTCATTTAAAAATACACATAATGATACATGATAAGAGTATATTTTTGTGGTACATATACATTGAGGTTTTTGTGCCTTTAAAGAGAAGATATCTGACCACTGACTACACCCCCACCCCATTCCAAAGCACACATTCCCAACACTTCTTTAATTCACTTTTATTACTTTACCTTTTCACTTCTCCATAACTTTCATAAAATGTAATCCTAATTGCAGAACTTGTCTTAGTATTTTCCTGAACACCGATTCTGCTTGGGCCAGAAGGAAGTAGTAATTGTGTTACACTAATATGGTTATAATCATCTTCCAAACTCAAAATCAACAAATTGAAAGCAAACTACTGCCTCCTTCTGGCTCATGGAAAAGTTCTGATGTTACAAAAAGTCCTTGCTGCCTCTCTTAATTTTATTTCTTTAACTAACCCGGTTTTGTGACCAGTGGAGCTAGCCATGGGTATGGGCTATTATTCCTCACTGCACATGAGCAAATTCCGCCATGTACTCCCTGAAGCAGTACTAAACCTGGAGGGTTATGATTAGGTTTTGGGGAGGTAAGTTATCTATTTATCTAGATGTTATTATGTTCCATTACACTCCTTGAGGAAGCAGACCATTTAGTCTGTGAAACACGTTGAATATGTTTTTGGGGACACATGTGTAGGAGATTCTTCAAAAAATGATTAATTGTTTTTAAATGATTATTTGTATTTTTTAATTATATTGTTTATTAATAATAAATGAATTAATAAAATTAAAAATTTTGTATTTTTAAAAGTGGTGTTTCCTGATACTTTTGGTGCATTAAAAGTTTCTATATGATGTTTTTATGTATTGTTTGTGTTTGAATTTGAATACTGGGCTGTGGCACCGCAATTTAAAACAATTTTATGGTGTTTCAATTGTTTGGCTTTTGTTTAAGGTTATAGACTAGCAGGAAGGTTAATTTTAGGCACTAGATGAGGATTATGGGAATATGGTTAGGAGGCAAGAAGAAGAGGGTTAACGTTATTTTTCCAGGCAGTGGGGGAGCTTAAGCTTAGGTACAAGAAAGACATGGGGTTAGGGTTGGGCACTAGGTTAGGTTAGGGGTGAGCAGAAGGGATTTCAGCACTGCCTGTAGAACAATCTGATAAAGTATCTCTAATACCTGAAGATAGAACAAAGCTTTGTGACTATCAGAGTGGGACAATGTAAAGGCATTTTCACCAACCTGCCTGGATTATAATATAAAGTGCTATTTAAAAGCATAATTTTGATATTGAAGCTTTATAGAAATAGGATCTTGACTTGTGAAGATACATTGGACACTGGAGGTCCCATCTGATATTACTAGAATTACCAATGGCCTGTTGTGTATTGGTATTGCATTTTACGCTAAATCCAAGAAGACCATAATAAAATACCATGCTTAAAAGAATGGCCTTGAGGAGCTGGTGTATAGCTAGGGCCAGAGCTAAGAACAATAGAGTGCTAAGACTCCCTTCTTTTTCAATTCTGTCAATGGACAAGCCTTGGCTATTTTTTATTTCTCCTATTTATTGTACAACACTGCGTATTATGGTGGTGCTATACAAATACTGTTTATTATTATTATTATTAATAATAATAATAATAATAATAATAATATAATAAAATTGTCCAAATTTTGTAAGAAAAACTTTTGTGAGTCTACCTCCTTTTTCTAGTTCTGAGCAGTACTCAGGATGTACTGCTTGGATCTTGAATTAGGGGGTCGATCCCTGAACTGCTGCCCTCAAAAATGAACTGTTAGTGTAGGTAAAGAAATTCTAATGACCAATACTTAATCTGTGCTGTTAAAAATGTGTAATGGAATCCAACACAAGCAGATCCTGATGACTCACACCATGGTAAAGTTCAAATGATGAGATCCCCGCAGTTCCCAATATGCAATATCAAATAGGTGCTCTAGATGGTGCAATTCTCCCAGGGACAACACACAAGTCAAAGTTTTGTACCAAACTTTTTTGTGTGTTTTCCAAAATCTAAAAATGTTTTGTTTCCAAGTAATGCACATCCATGACCTGTATGCCAGGGGCTTATAAACACTTAGGTTCTCTCTGAGCTCCCGGCTATTCGGTTTAAAGTGGAAAGTCGAAATCCCAAGCGTTCTTGAGCATTGCGCCTGTGGATGACCAGTTCAAGATATACCGGCTATTGTTATTACCCACTACAGCTGTGTGAACATTTAAGTCGTTGCAGGCATCATCCTCACAAAGTACAGGCTTGCTATTGATTTACTGGAATGATAGAAGTTAGGAGCAGCCTATAAAACTGAATAACTTCTATTGATCTGCAGACCAACACCTCCAAAATAACTCAATATTGGACTTCTTTTCCTGTCTGAGATGATCAGCAACAGTCAACAAGATGTTAAAGAGATTTACTGCAAATATTTAAAGGTTTAGTCCACTCAAACCTTACTTATACCAAACTGCGGAGAGATAAACCCTCTGACAGTCTCCTCTATATCTCAGTGACTATATTGGTGAGATACAGGTTTTAGGAGGTAAGGGGCTTTCATCATTCCTGCTGGTTTGTTATTTATTTCATAATATGGGGAATGTAGCAGAAGATAAAACATGCAAAGCTGGTAGGAATACCCAAAGGAGAAATAGGTGTGGCTAAGGATGTCTTCAGATTGAGGGAGCTGGCCAAATGAGTCTGGTGTTCTTCCTTTCACAAGGACATATGTTTTAACTCATATAACAAAGTTTAAACTTTTGAATCAAGAATTAAACCTGACTATAGTACTTACCTGTAATGCAAGCTCAGGGCCAAGACTTTGTTTTTCTTTCTACCTACAAGGTTCCACAGGCTATAAGAGTCTTCCATTTATGCCTGTGATATTTCCCCTGAGGAAGCAGGTTCAGCCTGCGAAATGTGTCAGACCTACATTAATATCACTGAATCATTTTTTGGAATATTGCTGTACATTTGAGACTCACTTATGTCAATATTTACCCTGTTCTCATCTAGACAAGGAAAATTGTATTTCTCATATTTTTACAAGTTTTGTGATTTTAAAAATTGTGAATAAAAGGTTTTGATGTTTTAAGGATATATCTTTTGCCACACAACTTTTTGGGTTCACCATTCGGGTAAATTATTCTAGGTCTTGCTTGATCATCCTTTCTTTGTGTTTGCTACAGTTACTAGGTAGGTGGCAACCTATATTCAATAATTACATTTTTTGGGGGTTCCCTATAAGTACTTTACAAAGGTTAAAAGGAGTAGAGATTGGAATTAGGACAAGGAGGTCGCAGATAGATCATCACACTTCACCCATACTTAAAAACTACTTTTGGTTGAAATACACAGTTTATGGTATACCCCATTTAAAATATTTATCTATACTAGTGCACCCATTCTCAACCATGGTCCATGGAATCCCAGGGTTCCTACAGAGGTTGCTAAGGATCCCACCAACTGTTGGGCTGGTGCCAGCACCACTTGGCAGCTGCATAACTCTAATCCTGTTTAAAGGAGGAATTGTTTCCACTTGCTACCAATTTTTTTTTCCCAATGCTCCCCAATAAATGAATTTTATCAGAGATTAACTGAGACCATATTACGAATCACAAGAATTTTTTATGCATTCCTCAGGAGTAGAACGGTTGAGAAAGGCTGATCTAATATTTCCTGCTTCCATTTTCCACCTTTACAGATCTTACAAATGATTGCTGAACAATACAGTCACATCCCAATACAATGTAGACCCCTTCCCAGGAGCTCTGTGAAAATCTTGTTAAATCTGGCTGTAATTAATTATAAAAAATTAAGATTAAGGTAAATAGTAAAGTAAAAAGATTCCTCAATAGGATTACCATTTCAATAACTGGCCTTTCCAGTTACCATTTAATTAAATAAAATTCAATTTTTGTAATAAAAAAGAAATTTGCTATACAAGCCATTGTGCGGTTTAATATTATTGAGAATTATATTTATATTCATTCGGCACGCTATGATTTTCAAAAACTGCCTACTTGCAATGCTACAACAGAAGACATTATGTATACGGTATACAGAACTCCCCCAGAAATATAATTTCTGGCACATATGTTTTTGATTCAATTCACAAAGCTCCAACACGGGGTCCTCAACTCCAGTCTTTGAGGGCCACATACAGTGTAGATTTTGGTATATACAGTCATAATTCTTTACTTACAGCTAGTCTTTGAAAAAAGTACTGGGAATGTGTGCATGTCCTGGCCCTTTAGGGCGAAAGTTATGAACCCCAAACACCAAAATAAAGATCTTTTCTTTTAACTATGTATCTGTTTAAGTCTCATTTAAATTAGATGAAAAGGACTGTAACTTTCTTTAATAAAAATATCGTTATCCTGGTGTGTTAACGTTGTGATTTTAGCCTTTTGTAACAACATTGTGATATGTCTGTGATGCAGGCTTTTAGTATCAGTGGGCCAGGACAATAAAACCAGGAGTTTGGCAAGAAGGAAGAAAAGAATAGGGCTGTAGGCAGGACAGCAACATAGGAAATCAGCGCTAAATTGGGAAAATTAGAAAGATAATGAGTAAAAATCTTGGAAGCATGACTAGCAAGAAACATCAATGGGGCTAGTCCAAGGGACAGGAAGTGCACAGGTAAGGAAGACAGACAAAGTCAGTTTCCAGGTGTAGACGAAAGTTTGCAAATGGAAAATGAAAACACTAAATATAGACTACTCTCCAGCTAGTGACCACCTAATGTTTTATTAACAGATCAGATCAACACCCATCAAATAGATAACTAGCAGTTGACTGACCCCAAAAAACCAATCAGCAGGTGATTGATCAAAAGCTGAACAAAAGATCAGCAACCAACAGCAAAGGGCCAACAGTAAGACCAAGTGCCAGTTGTTCAAAATACGAACAGACAACTTACTTCTTCTTGTTCCCAACAGGACAGCCACCCATCTATGGCCATTGCTATTTTCATTTACTGCAGCCATGAAGTGAAAAAGTGTTCCAAGAAACAAAAAAACTGGAAACAGACATGCAGGAATGGTAGATCAACATTTCCACTGTCTTCAAATTAGATGCTAGCTGTTGCTCTTATTTGGATGATAATGTTACCACAGCAGCAGCATGTTCCAGCAGCAGCTATTATGACATGATGAATAATTCGCAGAGGAGAGGTTAAGTGTAGCTTGGAAGGAGCTATTAGGAGGCTGCACACAGAGATATGACTATGCCAGTTGCTAGGAGCCCCCCAGGCACCATTTAGTGCCTGAAATTTTGTTATGCTTCTATTAGTGACATACCGTAGCCTCTGGAAATAAATTATGTATTATATAACAATATGAACATAAATAGACTTGGATTATTCCGTTTGACATAGTAAAAGCAGGTCACACTTGACTAGATACTGCAAGGTTGAATGAACGATTATCTTTCCACCAACAATGCGAATTCTGCGGAGTGGCATGGGGTTTTGCACTAAACTATAAAACTTCCTTGTGTAGCAGTTTAACTTTAACAGTGAACAGAAGGGAAGGTTGAGATGTGACGATATGACGTTTGCATCACGGCTGTACACCACTTGAGGGTATCACCATTTTGAGGCTTTGTGATGTCTGGCAGGAAACATCACAAAGCCACTTCCAGCAGGAAAAAAAAGCAATATGAATTGATAAACTATTCTTTGTAAGCTGAATGGACACACACCAGTTGTATCTCAAACTTTCTATTACTTTTTGAAGCTTGGTGCCTGGCTTATGTCCTTGTCACTTTGTAGGTTTTGTCCAATAATTTGCCAAGTTGGAATTACTCACCAAATGTTGCATTCATTCACCTTCTCCTGTGGTGTGACTTACTCAATAGCCGAATCTGTGAGATGTTCTTTTATTCCATATTACTCACAAGCATTTAGGATCCTGAACTATTAAGTCATCGGTGGAGTGACTTCCATTAGGTGGAGGGGCAGCTTCAACTCTTTTGACACTGGTGAGCTGTAAAGAATTGGCAGCATGACATGGAGCTGACACTGGCCAGGACTTTTTTTTGGTTAAGTTCATTGATGTTTTAACAAGTTTTAAAGGTATCTGAAACTTGACTTATGGATTTGTCAGTTGCTTTCCTTATTTCCACCCAGTTTAGTATCAGTGGGCCAGGACAATAAAACCAGGAGTTTGGCAAGAAGGAAGAAAAGAATAGGGCTGTAGGCAGGACAGCAACATAGGAAATCAGAGCTAAATTGGGAAAATTAGAAAGATAATGAGTAAAAATCTTGGAAGCATGACTAGCAAGAAACATCAATGGGGCTAGTCCAAGGGACAGGAAGTGCACAGGTAAGGAAGACAGACAAAGTCAGTTTCCAGGTGTAGACGAAAGTTTGCAAATGGAAAATGAAAACACTAAATATAGACTACTCTCCAGCTAGTGACCACCTAATGTTTTATTAACAGATCAGATCAACACCCATCAAATAGATAACCAGCAGTTGACTGACCTCAAAAAACCAATCAGCAGTTGATTGATCAAAAGCTGAACAAAAGATCAGCAACCAACAGCAAAGGGCCAACAGTAAGACCAAGTGCCAGTTGTTCAAAATATGAACAGACAACTGACTTCTTCTTGTTCCCAACAGGACAGCCACCCATCTATGGCCATTGCTATTTTCATTTACTGCAGCCATGAAGTGAAAAAGTGTTCCAAGAAACAAAAAAACTGGAAACAGACATGCAGGAATGGTAGATCAACATTTCCACTGTCTTCAAATTAGATGCTAGCTGTTGCTCTTATTTGGATGATAATGTTACCACAGCAGCAGCATGTTCCAGCAGCAGCTATTATGACATGATGAATAATTCGCAGAGGAGAGGTTAAGTGTAGCTTGGAAGGAGCTATTAGGAGGCTGCACACAGAGATATGACTATGCCAGTTGCTAGGAGCCCCCCAGGCACCATTTAGTGCCTGAAATTTTGTTATGCTTCTATTAGTGACATACCGTAGCCTCTGGAAATAAATTATGTATTATATAACAATATGAACATAAATAGACTTGGATTATTCCGTTTGACATAGTAAAAGCAGGTCACACTTGACTAGATACTGCAAGGTTGAATGAACGATTATCTTTCCACCAACAATGCGAATTCTGCGGAGTGGCATGGGGTTTTGCACTAAACTATAAAACTTCCTTGTGTAGCAGTTTAACTTTAACAGTGAACAGAAGGGAAGGTTGAGATGTGACGATATGACGTTTGCATCACGGCTGTACACCACTTGAGGGTATCACCATTTTGAGGCTTTGTGATGTCTGGCAGGAAACATCACAAAGCCACTTCCAGCAGGAAAAAAAAGCAATATGAATTGATAAACTATTCTTTGTAAGCTGAATGGACACACACCAGTTGTATCTCAAACTTTCTATTACTTTTTGAAGCTTGGTGCCTGGCTTATGTCCTTGTCACTTTGTAGGTTTTGTCCAATAATTTGCCAAGTTGGAATTACTCACCAAATGTTGCATTCATTCACCTTCTCCTGTGGTGTGACTTACTCAATAGCCGAATCTGTGAGATGTTCTTTTATTCCATATTACTCACAAGCATTTAGGATCCTGAACTATTAAGTCATCGGTGGAGTGACTTCCATTAGGTGGAGGGGCAGCTTCAACTCTTTTGACACTGGTGAGCTGTAAAGAATTGGCAGCATGACATGGAGCTGACACTGGCCAGGACTTTTTTTTGGTTAAGTTCATTGATGTTTTAACAAGTTTTAAAGGTATCTGAAACTTGACTTATGGATTTGTCAGTTGCTTTCCTTATTTCCACCCAGCCATAAAATAAATGCGGAGACTGAATTTTTTTATCAGCCATATCAACCTTTTATTTACCAAACGTAAACAACTCATTAAATAACAAACACCTATACCAGCATAATTAACAGTTATACTGCCAAATATTAGGGGGAGGTCCAATTAAAATAGAGAGACTAAGAATCACTGTTCTTCCCAGTCATGCCACATCAATTCAAAAACAGTTTCAAATTGTGTCTTTTTGACTTTCCCCAAGGGATCTAGCTACCGTCAGAAGCACTAACTGTTGCCAATTCCTGGATATATGTTAGCCAGGATTTAGATAGAAAAATAAATTCTGGAATAGCAGAGAATTCCTGTTACACTTGGAAGAATCTTGAGTCAGAGAAGTTTGAAAGTTCATTAGTTTGAAAAGAGGCAGAGATTAGTATTATGGTAAACATATTAGAATGGGTTTGCCTGGAATTGATGTGATGGGCATGAGGTGGCCCCTCCAAGAGGCAACACCACTTCTCAAGGGCCAGTTTGGCATCAAGCAGCTATCTATTCCCGATGGAATAATTCATATATGTTGAAAAAAAGGTGCAAAAGTGCCTGGCCATGAATTGTATGTACCGCAAAGTTTTGTAAAGACTTGGGCACCACAAAAACTATAGAGGGGTGGATTTAATTTTGACAAAAAAGAAATCAGCAGGAGAAGGCTTTTAGATAAAGCATTTTGGATGATTTTCAGTATTAAGATATGTCCTTGGTTCTGGAATACTAAGAGTATATACCTATACTTCACAAGGAAAATATAAATCGGTATTATGGTGCAATCCTGTGGATGATGTAGTGATAACTGGTCAGCATGGTGTTTGTAGAAGGGATTTTGGTAATTGGTGAAGCCAGGCATCACCTTGTTGAGGCATAGGAAATGACAGAAATGTCCCCTGGTGAGCAACTTAGAGGAGGACTACTCCAGCACTGGAAATGCAGTTGGAGTCACGGGAGGTCCAAGACGATAACAAAAGTGGCTTGCAGTATAATGAAGAAGGAGAAGGTGAAGCATGCTGTGGACATCCTGATAGACTTTTTTGTATAAGAGTGGATGAGTTCAAAGCACAGAATAGTGTATTCAGTGCACCAGAGGGTGTGGGTGGCTTGAGAAGATGCTAGAAAGGTGATGCCAGACAACATTTCCTAGCAATACTTCACTTGAATTGGCTCCTGGAACTGAAACTCTATTTGTAAAGCCAGAGAGACCAGATCATCGAAGGGCTGGTGGAATCTTCCATCCTGCAGGTTTGTAATTTATTGGCTTGGATAAACCATTTCAAAAGCTAGCAGTGAGGGCCTCAAACTGAACCATAAATTATCCTACAGTGAGTAAACCCTGGAGGAGACATAAGAGGAACGTGCCAAAATGGAAGAAGATAAAGCTTGTGTGCCAGCTCATTACAGATTCTTTAGACACACAAGTAAGGAGTAAGGATGCCCAAGCCATTGCTTTCCCAGAGAGTAGGGAGACTATACATTACACTCATGACAATCTGTAGAAACATTTATGGTTGAAGCTTGAGGTGATATTACTTTTATGTATGAATTTACAACATCATATAAGATTCGAGGAGGTGCTAAGTGGAATTAAAAGTCCACTGGCAAAATGGATGGTTAGGTTGGTAGGGGCTATGGGCCAGAGATTGCTCATGATTTTGGTACTTTTGGAAAAAAAATTTCTGTGTGTTTTTTAAAATATAAAAAAAGTGTTTGGGCTGGGGAACAAGCACCACCCTAAATTTGTGATTTTTGACTTGGCTTTAGGGGTAGCATCCCTTTACTTCAAGTAGTTTTCTTTTTACAGTTCACATGTTTTTTGCAATGCATAAATCTAGAGTTAAAAGGAGTGTGTCTTAGGCATGTGGTCTTTGCTGGTGAGGTGGAGCTTAGGGTACCAAGATTTCTATGTCTACAGACTCCTGAAAGGTAGATCTGGCTTTGATCAAATGCCGGGGGACTTTACAATGCCCGCTGCTAATTCCCATCAGTGGTATTGAAAGTCAGTTCCTACTAACTCTAGTCCTCACCATGCCAACACTCCATGGCTTCATTATTTCGTGGCTTCCAGGAAAATTAAGATACTTTCTACTCTTTGCTTTACACTTGCAGAGCGTTTTACATTACCCAGAAAACTACAATAAGGAAATCCTTTGGTGAGTACTCTCTACATTGATATAATACCCTGCTGAGTTAGCAAAAGATATAAAAAAACTTTCACTGGAAAATAATTTCCTGAAAGTAATAAGAGAACAGAACACAGCAAATCATTTTTAGCTGGTCTTGAGGCCCTTCTGAAGCTTTTTTTGACATTTTTAGTCAATTGCTGATTTTATCGAGTAATGAAATTATATCTGCACTGTTCAGGTTTCAGGAGGATTCCTCTCTCGTGCGAATATTTTTCCCTCATAGAACTTCTCTGACTTAATAATAGGACTGCAATTATTCTAGGGACAGGGGGCTGGGTAGAAAATAGGCAGCAGGGGCACCAGTATAGGAAGAAGTTAAAAGTAGGTTTTGTCCTGGAATATGAGTTTCGAACCGTTCAAACTGACTCACAAATTTCCACTAGGATGAAAAGAGATTTGCTGCTTTAATGGAAACCGTTTGGTTGCTAAATTTAGGAATCCCAAAGGGTAGAGGGAAAAATTATGTTTATATTAACATTTCAGAAAAATTGGGCTAAGCATAAATTTTATCAGCACAGTTAAATATTTGAATGCGAGGGAAAAAAAATATTAAAGAGAACTCAAAACTGCGTAGGATGCTGACAACGCCAGGAAAGGTGGATGGCGTGACTTGTGAGAATGTTTAAAGGAAAACTCCAGTTTTGTTGAGAAAAGTATAAATAGTTATGTGCACTTCCAAGAGCATTACAGACCTACCACTTTAGTAGGACATATGCATTGCAGCGACTTCCTGCATCCTGGGTGCCAATTGGCAAGCTCGGCCTATCATTTTGGATTGGTGAATGATTAGAAGACCTCCCAGGTAGAGAAATTCACACAGGTAGTGACAATTCTGAGCTGTCACAAGAATAAAGGGAAAATCTTCAAATGAGGACTCTAGTTCTAGTGACAACTGTCTAAAGCTATGTACACACGTCAGATGAAAATCTAGCAGGTACAAAGCAGTCCTGAGACGCCGTTTATGATTTGCCTTGGTGGATGAATGAATGACAGATTGGAGATGAATGATCAGGATGGACCTCCCTGCTTTCCTATGAGGGAGAGCACAGTCGGGTGCCATTCGCTCATCCTTTTCTCTTCCCTCTCCATAACACAGAATTGTGCAGTGTGAACAGTGCTTGCCCTTTGTTTTTCAATGGAAATCATCATTTGCAGTGACAACAATCTGACTATCTGATGTCTGTACAGGAGACACTTATCTACCAGATATCACAAAATGGTATATTGAAGGGAACAGGAGAAGTTTATTGTTATGGTTTACATACAATGTAAGCCATTCTTCAGATCTCTTCTGTAATATAGATCCATGTTTTACATCATGAGTAAAGAATATC
>NC_092859.1:28550269-28607332 GCF_032062135.1 Pyxicephalus adspersus
ATATTAATGGATATATGTTTTACATTTTTCCTTCTGTGTGTATCTTATCTCCTGCATACACAGTTTTAATCTCTGAAGTGCTAATGATGTGTGGGTTACAATTTTTTAGTTTACTGGAGCAGGGGAGTGATAATTGCTTTTAGTGGTTCCGTCGACTGGCTCCACCATCCAGTCCCACGACAGAGGTTATGCTTTCCATACCGATTATCTCTCAGAAATTATTTTGATCTTACTGGGAAAGCAGGTATTTCTGCACCCAACTATCATAGCAATGGAATGACGATGGGCAAGAGTAACTTGTCCGCATAACTGCACATGCTACATTCTTCTGTGATACATTTGAGGTGCTCATGTATATAATGAAATAACTTTCTAATATAACTCTTAAGGAAATCTCTAAAGGTATAAAAACATTAATTATCTCCAATAGAAAGGTTGCTATACTTTTCTCTCTGATAGCCATTGCTCCTACTTTTACCTTTATTGTAGGTATGGTGAGGGGGTGTTGGATGCATTTCTGCAGCCTTCTGTGGTTGCTTCCTTCAAACTTCCATATCCGTATATGGCTCATAGGATTAGAGGATGGAACCATCAATTTGGAAGAGATGCATGCTGAAGAGTATGGAGACTGCATGAGATAGAGGAGAGTTTGGACTGACAGACTGATGAAAAGGTGAGTATCATTTGTCATTTATTGCAGGTAATGTGTATCTTGATAGACCTGTCAGTGGCCTTTAATGAGATACAGTCAATACTATTATAAACGGTTTAAGTAAATACTGTCTTGGAAGAAATAATTGTGATACAAACCATTAATACAGCTATAATCCAATCTTTCTAGTCATGCTGCATTAAAATCTTCAGCATCCGACATTTTCTGGTGTGTCAGGTGTCTTCTCCACACTTTCTGGATCCTTCCCTCCAGCCACTACGTAACCCGTGTTTGCCCTTCCCATCTGCCTTAGAAAAAATATTTGTGATACAAACCATTGTTACCGCTAGAATCCAATCCTTGTAGTCATGCTGTATTAAAATCTTCAGCGTCTGACACTTCCTGGTATGTCAGGTGTCTTCTCCACACTTTCTGGATCCTTCCCTCCAGCCACTACATGACCCATGTTGACCCTTTCTCCAGACACTACCTGACTCATTTCAACCCTACCAGACTTTGTTATTGTACTGGGATAAAATTACCTCCAGATCAGATGTAAAGGGGAGTGCATTGTAAACGAAAAATGTGCAGAAGAATTTTGACCTAAAAGGGCAACACTGGAGAGCTGTAAACTTTTAGATGTCCGGAAGAAAAAACGTTGGCCAGTGCTTAAGCGAATTTCTCTGCTCATTACCCTCATGCAAGATGAACTTAGATGAAATCACAGTCTTTGAAAAGAAACCTTTGTAGGCTCTACGTTAGCGGTTTGCCCTGTGACCCACAATACAGCTCTTTCCTTAGTTAATATGCTTTTAGCTTCCTTTGATTACATGAGGAGAAAAAAATATGGAAACACTGTGCGGGATTAAGGTGCCCAGCTGGGGTTTTATAACTGTTTACAAGATATATCAGCCAAGAAGAAATCTAACCAGAGAGGCTTCTTCCAAAGCATTACAATGACAAACAGTAATGGATTAAAGCATGTCCCCGCTGCTTGTGCACAGAGGTGATGTCAAATTATTGTGCTTTTCATAAAACCACAGAATAAAGCTACTTATTGCTAATAAAAACAGAAAACAGACAAAAGAAACCAAAAGGTGTCAGCTCTAACTGAGAAAACATAGCTGGAACAATGATCTCTGATTTTTAGGTATGGTAGGGATATCTTTACAAGAGGAAAGGTTCAGTACCTTGATTGGATGCCATAGTCTGGGGGGGGACATAATGCAGAGATTATTTA
The DNA here is from genome assembly GCF_032062135.1 of Pyxicephalus adspersus. Taxonomy (NCBI): domain Eukaryota; kingdom Metazoa; phylum Chordata; class Amphibia; order Anura; family Pyxicephalidae; genus Pyxicephalus; species Pyxicephalus adspersus. Next base: position 28,552,162 of record NC_092859.1, read on the forward strand.
AAATAAAGGTTTTGGGACATGAAGAAGAATGGTGCAAGAGCTGGATGGTGGTAACAATGCTGGATCTATTTCATTTATGCATATCATTTTGAAGCTGGTAATTTGGTCGACTGTAAAATACAGACCGCATTTTTATGGCATGCTTTTTATTTACCAGTATTGCAGTGACAGTATTACCCCTGTGATAAAATACTATGGGGCTACAATAAGGAGTAGTGTGAGGATTGGTTTAAGGGTTACATGAGCTGTAAGAAAGATAACAGAGAAGGTTAGTACTAAAGTTACAATGAGTGTTAATGTTAACATTGGGGTTAGCATGAGTGTTAATGTTAGGATTGCAGGTAGGGTTAGAATTAGGGTTGCATAAAGGCATAATATTAGGGTTACAAGGGTTTTAATATTAGGGTTTATGTTCGAGTTAAAGAGAGGGCTAATGTAAGGGTAACAGCAAAGATTCATGGTAGGGTTTAAATGAGAAAAAGTGTTAGAATGACAGAAAGAGTTAGTTTTGGGGTTATATGGATAATTACAATTTGGATTATAGGGATAGTTAGCATTACGATTAATGTTAGGGTTACAGGGAGGGGTTTATGTTTGAGTTAAATTGGAGGGCTAATGTTAGGATTACAGGGAGGGTTCATGGAAGGGGTAAAAGGAGGTTAGGAGTGTTAGAATGACAGAAAGAGTTAGAATTTGGATTATAGGGATAGTTAGCATTTGGGTTAATGTTAGTGTTACAGGGAAGATTTATGTTGCGATTAAAGTAGGGTATTAGTACTATATACTAATTAGTACTAATATATTAGTACTACATAGGGAGTAATGGTTAGGGTGACAGTCTGGGTTAGTTTTACAGGGAGGATTGGTTTTAGGGTTGAATGGAAGTTTAGTGTTAGAGTGGGGGGGTAGTGTTAGTGATACAGCATTGGTTAGTATTAGTGGCGTATGTAAGGTTAGTTAGTTAGTATTGGGGATACATTGATGGTTATTATGAGGGTTAGGACTTACACAAAAGGTAAGTGTTACATGGAGGATTAGTGTTAGGGTTAGAAAAGGTTTGTGTTAGATTTGGTAATACAATTGATGGTAATACAAGTGATAACTATGTGCAGGTTAGTATGAGGATTTGTGTTCATGTTGCATTGACAGTTAGCCTGAGCTGGTCATAGGGTGCAGCATCTCAATGTTAATAGTGCTTTATTAAAAACCAATAGTGCTCTTCTCCAATTAGTGAAAGCCAATGCATGTCATCTTGTACTCTGAGAATCAAGCAACATACATTTTTATAAAATCCTCTATATATAAAACTCTGTTCAGATTTTTAAAAAATCACTGACAATGTGTCCAGCAACCACATCACACTGTTCCTCTGGGATAATGTTTTATACAGCTCCATTTTTCAGGTGCGGCAATCCTCAGATCTACAGGCCATGGCAGTGATGTATAAATAATTCATGCGTTGTTTGGATTGTTCTTGGACATTCTTGTCTTGTCTCAGAGGAGTGGACCCCAGAGCACAGCCAGCAGAGAGGGCAACAAGGAATATTGTTTATTTTTATTGTGCTGGAACAGGCAGCAATACTAGTCAGATCAGCATGGCTGAGTGACATCATTCAGAAGTGCAAAAAGTGCCGCTGAGACTGGGGACCAAAGACATAGACAAGGACCAGAGAGTGAACAAGAATCACACAGAATGTCAGAAGCAGTTCCAACCTCATCAATTCACTTTCCATTGAATGGAGATTTGTTACGGGATATATTTTGCATATGTGAAATGATGAATAGTGATCATGTGATTATAGTTAACGCAGATTCTGCCACCTATCTCTGGCAAGGTTTACATCAATAGCTACAGGTCCGGAGCAGGTAATGGCCCACACCAATATTCTCAATATACTTTACTGACCTGGTAGGGTGTTTTTTTTCCAGGAACCTAGTTTAAAGATAAATGGAAACGTTTTTTGAATTACTGGAAAAGAACATTCAATATGACAGCTTAACTGTATTGTTAACTTGTTAACCCAATAAACCTGTAGGATATATAGGAAATATATTTATCATAAAGGATAAAGGATATAAAATGAAATACGCACTAGATACTTATAAAGCCTAAAAAGCAAACTCAGTTACTTAAAAAATACAAAATTGTTGCTGGTATATTCAATAGAATATGGGGGTTTCAATCTATAAAGAAACAAAAGTAGGATAATGTTTCTAAGTTGTATCTCCAAGCTGGACAAATATACCTGACCATTCATTGTTAAATATTTGCAATTTTTTTGGCTGAACTAGTACTTTGCCTATCCCTGGATTCCTTTGTTTGTTTTGGATTTCTTAGCAAACCTACATAGGGCCACAGACACTTTCTATGCCCTCTGATGGTATTTAGCCCTGACCATTGGCCGATTGGGCATTATTCACTGAGGGCCGGTGTGGTAGTGTATCTTATGTCTAGGGCAGACTGACTTTGGATCAGGAAGGTGTGGGGTTGTAGGAAGGGTAGGTCAGGGCTCTGTGCAGATCAGTCCACACCAAACTCATCAAACTATTATGGCTGGCCTCATGTTCACTGTGTTAAGATGGAACAGAAAAGGTTGGAAGAACACAACTGTTTAAAATGTATTTTTATGCTGCAGTATTAAAAGCACCTGGACTTATTTATTCCAGGTTTTAATTTATTTATTTATGGGGATATCCACATATTTTTGAGCATACAGCATAACTTAAAATGTTAATTTCACTGTAAACTAAAACAACATTAGACAACATATGATGGGGAGTGAAGGTTAGAAGAATCGGTGGTGGCCCTTTAATTCTACTCCATAAAGAGGTCACCAAGTTTACCCACTGCTATACATTAGGGAAGGCAACCATGGATTTGTAACCAAGGATTGTCTTAAACTATTAAGCGAGAATTAAGTAAATTGGAGTGAACAAAGCGTGGATTTTCAGGGCTGAACCCTACGACCCTGAGCTGTGGCGACCGGACACACTGACAACACAATGGAATATTTTATACTACGAATCACACATTGCTTCTGGCATTCCTCCGGCACAGAATTATGTTTTTAACCCCTGACCTCCATTAATTCCAGTGTGACGGTGACGATTGCCAAAGCCTTGATACTGGTCTCTTTGTATGAATGGTTTTTTTTTCAGAAACTGGTTTTGTTCTTTTGCTGTTATTTGAAAGGGTTAGCCCATGTAAAAGCTACAGTCAAACAACCGGCCCAGAAGGGATAAAATCTTACAAGGGTTCTAGGAAAAAGGATAATGTTTAAAAAGAGAGCTACTTGAGCAGCCATTTCTTATATTTTAGTTTTAGATTGGGGAGAGTTTACTACCCTTGCTGGGTTTGTACTACTATTGGAGGTTACATTAGGATTGGTTGTACTGCTGACCAACAAACAAGAAGTGGGAGAACTCCCCAACAGCAATACAGAGAGAAATATAAATGTTTTTTTTGTACAGTTAGGAAGACTAGAAAACATATTAGGTTTTTATTTCTGTCTCCCTATTACAGATTTGTCCTTACTTTATGTCTGTTCTAATCCTTATTCAATGAAAGGCTAGATACACAAAAATAAAAAATAAAAAAGTATACATTTTCCTGTTCTCATTGTATTATTACAACCTCCAGTACTGGTAATTATTTTGCTGCAGGCAAAAGGAAGTATTTCATTATTCTCTTCATATCCAGTGATCAGACTGCAGTATTTTACCTTTGTAACAAGCAACAAGGTGAGAAGCTTATTGGGTGCTGATACATTCCAGACATTTGTGAACACAGCCAGCTAAACAGGCATCAGGATTTACATGACTGTGTCATCTCTAAACTGGCTTCCCTGCAGGAAGTAGATGGTGAATCTGGATGATGGATGAACAAAGATGGTGCTGCTGTGCATTTATTCACCCATTTGCATTCCCTTTATGATCGATTATTAAGCAGAATGTTGATTAAAAGTTGACTGGTAGAATAAAAAATAAAGTTTAAAAAAAAGTTGATTGGTTGATCGGTTATCCAATGTATTGCAATCAAAATCACTTCTTGTTCAATCACAATATTTGTTGATATTTAAGATGGATATAATGGTGAAAATATGGTAATATCGATGGAATATTGAACAATCGGATGGTACATTGACTACTGGTACCTGGAAATTTAAATTGATTCTAATTACAATTATAAAAAAGAACATACCTTTGAAAGAAAATGAGATAGTGTACGTCTAGCATTAGAGGTATTACAGTTAGGTCCATAAATGTTTGGACAGAGACAACTTTTTTCTTTTTGGTTCTGTACATTACCACAATTAATTTTAAATGAAACAACTCAGATGCAGAACTGCAGACTTTCAGCTTTATTTCAGTGGGTTGAACAAAAAGATTCCATAAAAATGTGAGGAACGAAAGCCTTTTTTTACACAATCCCTTCATTTCAGGGGCTTAAAAGTAATTGGACAAATGAGTTGTAATTGGCATCTGAGTTGTTTAATATAAAATTAATTGTGGTAATGTACAGAACCAAAATTAGAAAAAAGTTGTTTCTGTCCAAATATTTATGGACCTAACTGTATGTCAATTAAAAGTGTAACAGTAATAATAACTGATCTGATGTCAGGGCTACTTTAAAGTAATCCTTAAATAAAGGAGTTCATGGAATTCTCCAAAGCCTGACAGAGTCTTGCAGTAGTGCGTCATATTGTTGTAGAAAAGCAGCTCGAGGTGTTTGCTGACTCTGGCTCCATCCCAGAGCTGTTTCTCTTTTCTATTTGTATTCTGTGTCATTTTGAAGGAATGGATATAGCTGGAGCCTGGAGGAACAAGGCAAACTCATGGTCCCTGCACAATTTCATCTGTCGATCTGCAAGGTTAAACCCCGTCAGGATATTTTAAAGTGGAGATGCGTGAAGAGATGGAAAAGCTGCGGACTAAACAGAGGACAGTGTGACATTCAGGGATACATTCCACACCGCTCCCCTTTATTCTGTCATTGCTTTCTCTGTGCAGTCTACCGGTAAAAAGCTTATCACAGTCTCTGGGTAGAATCAGCTGGCAAAGAGCTTTTCTTTTTTTTTATTTTACTTAAAGCTGAACTCCAGTAAGATAAAAAAGTCAGAAATTATTGCAGCTCTTTTATATGCCAATATATATATTTAATCAGTGGTGTAGTCGTGGAAAAAAGAAGAGGGGGCACAGTAATAGTGAAGGCTATGCATGGCCTTGTTATGTAAATGCCTCATTCCCGAAAAAAAGTAAAGGCACAACGTGCCCATGCGTGCCCGCCCCACTACACCCCTGTATTTAATTCAAGCAGTGTAAGTCCCTGTGTTTAAATGGCAGCAGCCTTTTGTACTCCTTATTCAGAAGCTCCACAAGGAGCATTGTGATAAGAAGAAGGAGCAGAGTGAAAGAGAGTTGAGCTCATCAGTAATAACCTGTAAGTGTTTTGTAACTGCTGCAGAAAAGCCTTCAGCCCTGTAAAAGAGAAAAGTGTTGTTAAGCAAAGCTGTAAATCTCAAAACTGAATGTATAAAAATAAAAAGATTAAATGTCTCTAATGTTTTCTAATCCTGTCCCACCTGCCTGCACCTTGTCAAGTAAACCAAAAAAAGTGTTCATAAATACAGGAAGTGTATAAGTAGTGTATAAACTTATACTTAGAGATGAGGAACGGAAAGACAGGCTTTTATATATAATATAATAATATAATATATCATATAATATAATAATATTATATATATTATAATATATATAATATAATAATATAATATATCATGTATATTGATAGAAAAACTGAACTTTATTAATGCTATTTCAAATTTCTTAAAACTAAACAGAGTTCTCCTGCGTTAGGCGTCCACTAACACAGTGATGCTCTATTCATGGTATACTCATGCATTATGTCAAAGATGTATTACATAAAGGCAACAATGTCTTTGTTCCCGATGCGTTTCGCCCCACCAGGCTTATTCAGGGGAATAGTCTGGACCTGTCTGCCTATAAATGCCTGCCTTTCCTCTTCTCTAGGTATATCAAACTTCTCATCAGGCTAGGCTCAACAATATCCTTATCTAAAATAATACCCCTTTTTCTATTGGTGTAACTCTTACCTCTACTTTGAATAGTGTGTAAACCTATCATATAATTTAGGGAGGGTAGGTGCACTCCTCCTCTGAGAACAAATTACACAGGCTACCCATACAGTTTTCAGCATAACAGTCGACTTGATAACCATTCCTTTTATGCCAATAAGCCAATATGCCAAGAAAATATTTCTCAGGAGAGATGGCACAGGGAGAGGTAAATTTCAATTGCAGAGAGAATACATTGTGTGCAGTCTGTGTCCCTGGGTCAGACATTTCTTATTCCTGACTTAATCCGTTCACCGATTGAAGCTTGGCTGTAATCATTCGCAGATGTCTTTTCATGACTTCTAATCTCTGCAAAACGGTATTAAGTACTGCTCGAGTTACACTTCGTTCTGCTGCTCCTGGCCACCGCTCCTTTTCCTTCCTCTAAAACTGAGATCACCTAAGATTCTATATCCAAAAGTCAGAAATTATTACCATTTTCTGGAAAGTTTTTTTAATGTGGGATAATTGGCTTGCTTGTTGCTGGTGGGGAAATGTCAGGACATTTTGGCAGAAAAATAATTTAACTGCATACCTGAAAGGTTAGTAACACCAAAAAATGATTTGTCACTTACTAACTTAAAAAATGAGTGGTTTGTTTACTAAGAGTGATATGCAGACATTACCAACATCAGGAAGATATTTGCAAATATTTGCAGATAATACCACTGACAGGCAGAAATTACCAAAAAAAACCAGAATGGGCATTCACGATGAAGGTTACTTACCATTGCAGTGGAGGGTATTCCTGGCTCCCTGCAGCATCCCTATCCATGCTTCTGGATTAAGAGGTCAGCCAAGATGGTGAAGGTCACAGCCATGATGGAGGGGTCAGTGTCAGGAAAAAAGGGGTCAGCCAGGATCGAGAGGGTTATTTTCCAGAGTGGCAAAGGGAATTTTAGGAAGATCCCAGGTATGCTCATATCAAAAACGACTGGGGACATATCCCAAAAGGGAAGGAGGGATGTAGAAAACGTGTCTATAAGTAAGTATGAAATCCTTCTTTTAATAGACCCTGTAACTTTGACCCCCAACGATAATCAATAATATCTTCAGTTTGTTTCATTAGGACATATTTAAAAGAAAACAAAGCTATTACAGCATGAAAGTGTAACTGTTAGGAAGGGGTGGTAAGGGGCATCACAGTGACAGGCCATTGCAAAGACTAAGTGACATGAGGCTTACAAGATTAGGTTTGCTTGTTATTTTAAATTACAGAGCACCCCAGCTTTTTGGTAATCAAGGGGCTCCACAGTGCCTTGACCCCCCCCCAACCACTGTATATGTGCTTTGTTATAGGGCCCCCCTGAAAACCACATGTTTTCTGTAACTATGGGCATTACAATAATATTCCTAACATACAGCAAAAGATTTTTTAAGTAAAACCTTTAAAATCAAACCCTTATCTACTTGTATTGTGAAGAATTTATTTCTCATAGAGGTTTAGAGATCACAACAAATAGAGCTGGGTTTCAGTTGGTTTCTAACAACTTAAAAACATCTGCATTATGTTTATATTAGAGATCTGGCAGGCTGCAAAAGTTCTGTTGTCTTCAGAAATTGCTAGGAAATAGTTAAGCATTCAGAGCTTCTTTTGTAAATCTTAAAAATAAATTTCTCCAACACAAAAACATCTGGCCACGTGAATGAGGTCAATCGGTGCTTCTACCAATTACTCAGGATATATATTTTACTGTATATGGTCTGGGCACAGGTTCACCTAAAGAAAACAGGGCACAGCGGTCCTGACCTTTGTTAGGTTATCACTTAGAACATTATCAGACTTAATTTCTTCAAAGATCTTCTAATTAATGATAGGAATGAGTTTTATAAATGTCACTAGACCAATTTGCTGGCCGGTGTGACAAGGTCTGTTCAACCTTGTCTTGTTCTTGTCTGCCTATTTTGTTTGATGCTCTTTCCAGCTTCATCTTAAACGCAAACCTGTTCTTGCCAATGATCATTGAACTATACAAACATTTTAAGTCCATTAACTATAATGTGATCATTTCTCTGATGTTCCACTGTTAAAGGGCATCCAAATTGTGTCCCCTTTGGGAGATTAAATATTGCAAACTATTCTGATATATTTTTCATGTTCAGTTCATGCATGCTAAGTAATGTGTAAGTGTAACACTTCCAGGTATTTATTACATCTCATGGCAATCCATGTGCTCTGCTCTCCAGAACAACACATTATATTTTAGACACATTACATTGTTGCACTCCGATCAGGGTATATAAATATATAAATAGTATACAGTTGCTGTATATTGTGACATGTCAGGACTGCAGACTTGTAAATTTACTGAATGTTCCTCTTTAATGTGTCACAAAAAATTAAAAAGGCTCAATGGGATTGTCAACCCCCACCTGTGGTTGGACAGTGTTTTACATGATTTAGGATGGTAATTTTAGTTATCAGGGATATTTAGGATTTTAACTTTCTATAGAGAGTGTAAAAGACACCTCATTTTTCTTATCCCACTGGCATCATATTGCCTTCTTTTCTGGTCTGTGTTTCCTTGGCACCACTAATCACTAATAAAATATATATACAAACAAACCATCCAAAGGGATTATTTGACAAGATTATGTTAATGCTAAAACCCACACAGAAATGTACAATTAGTTCTCTGCTCTCCATCTGCTAAAGCATTTGGCAGCTTGTTGGAAGTGGCCATGCCAAAGGCGAGAGAAGGTCCTCATTACCCCGGGCTTTCTTTCAAAAAGAGACAGCCCACCATTGCTAAGAACGGCGTGCTTTGAAAGTGCTGTTCTGGGGAAATTTGCTGCAAAAAGGAAAATATTGAGATCCATTTCAGTGTTGTGGCAGCAAGGCACACAGAAGCAGCAGAAGCAATTTATTTATCGGGATCGGCCCACTACTGTGGGCTGTGATATGAAATCTTAGCCAAAATAAGTGGGCATGTTATACCCACAATTAAAAGAAGAAAGAAAGAATGGTTTGGGAGATCTTTAGCTTCATCCTAAAACAATAGGTAAGCCAGCAATAATATTTAATAATATATACAGGTAGTCCCCAAGTTACATACAAGATAGGGACAGTAGGTTTGTTCTTTAGTTGAAGTTGTATGTAAGTTGGAACAGGTACATTATTTTAATAAATGCAATTAGGACAGATGTTTGTCTCAACATATTATTAGGCAGTGTGATGTCAGTTACTGTATAAAAACCTCACTGTGAGTTAATCAGAAACAAAGCAAAAAAAACTTTATGGAGCCTAGACATTCATTAACTTCTGGAACTTTGATATGCAAAAAGAAACAACTGCAGAGTTTGTCTGGGTCATTAAAGAGTTACAAGAGGTTGCAGAAAGAGCTCACCCCCCCTAAGATCACCCATAACCTCAGCTGTGTTTAGCAAAAGATTTCTTCTGCAAGTCATGCAAACTGCCCCTCCATCAAGCCTCCATCCAGCTCTGTTCGTATAAAAGAGTCATCTGTATGTTGTATGTCTTTAACCCGGGACTACCTGTATATATATATATATATATATATATATATATATATATATATATGTAAACAAAATCCCAACTGGTATTTCTCTCCTTTGCTGGTCACTCACCTTCCCGGGTTAAATGTTGGAATATGTCATACAACCCTCTTCCTCAGAGACCAGGCTGGCATTAACATGCCTTCTGTAGGTGTATCAATATACTAGCTTGGGTGCAAAGTAATTCTGTATTGATTGGCATTCAGACATCACCTTTTAAAAGTTGTTCAATGCAGCTGTTAGAAAAGACCTGAGAACTCACTAAATTGTTTTCTACATTACTGGGAGGCTAAAAGCTGAAAATATGGTTTAAGGCGACCTTAATATTTATAACATGCATGCATTCTAAGAGCAGTCAAGCAGTTTACCTGCTTCATTTTCCATCTAGGCACTGCTGTCGCCCATCATATACCCCTTTGTCACTATTATGGTCTTCTGAGAACACCTTGCAATTTGTAAGCAGGACTGGAACTCCTGAACAAACCCTCATGAGGTTCCAAGCCCCGGGTGTTAAGTCTATACCGGTCACCAATTGGACTGACATCTGCATTGGTAGTTTGTTGTTACCCAAAGTGGATGAGACTTGAATAACACAGGTCACTATAGCTGGTCAGTGAGGTGGTCAGTGAGGGGTGGCAGTGTTTTTTTTAGAGTTATGGTTTAGACTTAGCCCATTGCAAAGTATTTTGGCAAAATGTTTTTTCTTTGTTTTGTTCTGACATAAAAACATGCACAGGAAATATGGGACTTACACCTATTTCATGAGAAGTGGGGATAATGGGCATCTTGAGATGATTGAATATAATCAAAATTCAACTTATTTCAAAGGCTTCTTTGTGCATACTAATGAAATAATGTGCTTTTCAGTTAATAACAGAGCCGACATAAGCTTTGATGTTTTGCGATTCTTGTCATTTATATATGTATGCAAGCTGAATTTCATGGACAGGGACATGCTCACTTTGTTAGGGTATTAGTTACATTTTAGTTTTTGCTTTACAGTAATTGAATACATATCATTTCAGTTCCATTCAGTGTTGTGAAATTTGTCATTATCCTGAGTTTTTAGGAAATAGACGTTTGAAGGGTATCTAAAGCAAAAAACAAAAATGTGATATATTGCAGCTCGCCAGTCCTTAGATGTGGCAGCTGCATTAGATTCTCTTTTAAGCTTTGTTTTTTCTTTACATTCACCTGGTGATTCTGCTAGCTATACACTTTCTGTGACAACATTCACTCATTATATTATGTCTATGGAGGAGCAACTTTACTGAAGGACAGAAAGTGTTTTCAGACTACAAAATACCAACTTCTCTACTCTTCTCTAAAACAAAGGGAAGAGGTGTTTGGTAGTCTACAGAGATAGCTGGGAACAGTAACTGGTAAATGATGAGAATGCAGTACAAGCAGAGATCACAAGCTCTACTTTTTTGTTTGCAATTTTTGGAATAGATATAATAGATTATTTTCAGTGATAGAAACTAAAAGTTTTTCAATCAAGTTCCAAGTAAAATTTCAATAATGCAGCTTTATGCAAAATCCCCAATGTAAGGGGCCAATTTCATGCAAGACTATCAAAGTAAGGGGCCCTTCTCTGTCTGCCAATGTAAACGTTCTCCACTGAAACACATATAAAGAGGCCGTTCTCCAACTGTCCATTAGAGCAGAAGTAAACACTGGGGATACTCACCTGTCCCTGTTCCACCATCATTCCCCTCCTTTTCTCCTTCATCTGGATTTTTGGCCATCCTACATGGGGGATCATTCAGTACTGGCAACCAGAAGGAAAGCTGGATTGCTGGGTATCCCTTGCAACAAACGCTTTGACAGATAGGTGGTGATCAGACAAGTAAGAACTCTTATTTAAAGGGCTCTGTTACAACTTTCTGCTGACCACCAATGTAAGGGGACATTGTTCATGCCACTGACTGCTAATGTAAGGGGGTCTCTCCACTGGCCACCAATGTAAGACTACTCTTCTTCCATGACCACCAATGAAATGCTACTCATCTCTACTGATCACCAATGTAAGAATCCTCTTCGCTGCTGACCACCAATGTAGGGTTTCTCTTCTCCACAGAGTATCAATGTAAAGTTCCTCTTCTTCACAGATCTTCAATGTAGGGTTCCTCTTCTCCACAGACCAGCAATTTAAAGCCACTCGTCTTCACCGTGTAAATGTGTCCTTCTTTCACTGACCACCAATGATAAGGGCTTTTTTTCACTGACTACTAATGCAATCATCCTTCTTCATCTGACCAAGGTATGATATCCTTCTCTAGGGACCACCAATGTAAGTGCACTCTTTGATCCACTTTTTCCTTTTTGCATGAACTGAATCTGAATAGTTGGATCTTACATCTTGTGTGACTAATGAGTTTTAGCACAAACTTGTTGCCACAATTACTGGCTCATTCCCTTATTTTGTAAAATCTCATAATTTTTTATCAGTAAATTTCTATGAGAAAGAACAAGACTCCTAGCAATGGCTGCAGTTAATAATTCATTCACTAGAGAGCAGTATCCTATTACAGAACAATGAATCCTTATCCACCAACTAAAATATTCAATGGCAGGAGGCATCTGCATCATTTCATATTACTGATTTACAGAATGGATTTCACATCTTCTGCAAAGCGCAGATATGCTTATTTAATATATACATTATCATTTGTGAAAGCAATATAGGCAATTTTGTCATTATAGAAAAAGGCACCATGGATTTTTTTTCCATACATAAAACCATCAGGTGAATATCTGGTGTATTTTATGATTTATTAGAAGAGAACTTTTGTCAGCATTTAAAAATAAACCTTGAGATGCACTTAAAAGCAAAGTTTGGAGATTTCAGAAAGCTGCTGATCTGCTGGTGAGTGCTGTACAACAGGGACCAAAGGGAAGGCAAGAAAATATTTTAGGCAAAATATTTGATAGGGATAGATAAAAAGATTAGACAGATGATATAAAGACAGACAGACAGACTGACCTGAAGCGATGTTTGGCTGTGATTCCTAGACACAGAATGCAGCTTTATAGCCTAACAGGCTCATAGGAGCACAGTCCAAAACGAAGTCTACGTTCAGACTGGCAGCGAGGTTGCGGTGTGGCTACTGCTTCCTCATGCCAGTGAACTGCTGCCTTGAGGAAAAGGAAATGCTATAAGCACCTTATCCCTGTGGCAGCCCCATAGAAAACCAATGGAGGTGGCAGTGAGAAGTGCAGTACCGCTCACTGCTGTCTGCTGTCCAATTTTTAGTCACTGGTTCTTTAGAAAACATTTCTGTAGTGACAAAGCGTCTATGTGCCAGTCTTGATCTCAAGGTAGGTCTGAACCTATCTGTACATTAGTTTGTAGCTTATTTAGGTCTTGAGCTTGTAAGCCTATTGTAAAGGTAAATAGTGCTGAGCGCCCCCCCACTGGCTGGTGGTTGTTAGGGGTAAGTAGTATCTCAGCTATTTAAACATTACTGAACTGACATCACACATTTATCTTGCTGATGGAAGGAGAGATCCTAAACAGTAAACTGACCACTTTATCTCATCCAGTGTCTATTCTGCAGGCAGGGTACAGCTTAGTGATTGTATTTTTGCATAACATCAAGGCAGACAATTGAGATCAGCAAACACAGACCACAAGACTGGCTGCACTGAATCCTTTGACAAGACAAATCCAACTATGAATTTAGCTGCCTGTCTGAAATAAAACTTTATGTCTAAGTAGTGAATTTTAGAGATTCCAATTTCTCAGGTCTTTAAGCAGACCTGAAGGAAATAACATAATGACACAGAAAAGTATAGTTAATTTTTAATTACACCATGTTAATTATAGACTTTAAAATGGCCACCTCTCAGCAGGCTGGAGGCCTTGTGCTTATCACCTCCTGATCTGAGAAGACTCTAATGAAAAATGCGGCTCCTGAACAGCTAATCGTCCCCTTGTAACTCCAAGCTTTCAGCATGACCTTCGCCTCTCGAAACATCACATTATTTTCTCCAGCGATTAATACTTTGCCATTACAAAGACATTTGCAGAATTAACGTAGCATTAAATAGTGTTATAGATGAGGGCCTCGGGTAACAGGGTTACGGGGACGACCGTTCTATAAAATAGCACCTCAACTCCAAATGAGACCCTGTCCATCACAAAGCTTCATTATCACCAGAGGGTCAGAAGGCAGCGCATATCACTGTTCAATCAAATGATGCAAAATGGCTTCCCCAGATACGTATAACAGGCCGCCGGAGAACTCCCTCTACTCAGAAGCTTGCTCGGACCACAGGGCGGCCTGTCAGGTTAAGCAGAATTTTTTTCACAACCATTAACTTTTTTTTTCTTATAATGAAGATATATGGCTTGTTCCGAGCTCTCCTGTCTCCCCAAGGTAGCACTTCATTCAGATATTGACAGCTAAATAAAGACATGGACATGCATAGAGTAGCAGGGTTATTTATATCTGCAGTCGATGGGAAGAATAGGGAACAGTCAGCTCAGTAAAGATCCTGAACTCGCTCTTAGGCAAGAACGTGGTGCTTTGCTTTAAAGGACACATACTTTGTTTAAATCAGCAAAATACATTTCAGGTGCATCAGAGCAAACTGTACAAAGTCGTAGGCCTTGTTCAGATGCTACAGCAATGTTTCTCAACCTTTTTTACTACGGGGGAACTACCTTGAAATAACTTTTAGGTCTTAGGGAACAACTACTATAATTACTTTATCCACAGCTCACTGTATGTTTGCAGTGGTATAAATTTCATCCTTACCAAAAAGATCATTGGTGGTAGTGGTAACTGAGAGCCACAAATTGCTCATTGTTCAAGGAACTCTAGAAACCTCAGGAGGAACTCTGGTTGAGAAACACTGTATAGGGGATTGATGCCACAGATGAACGTCAATGATGGTCATGGTCAAAAGTCTGTGTGTGTGAAGTTGTCCTGGAATCTATCAATGTCATCAATGTCAGAAAGCTCATGCTTCCTGCTGATTGGAGATCTCTGACTTAGCAGGGGGTGGCAGGACCTCTGCAGGAGTCTATTGCTTTCACAGTTCTTCTTTACAGCATGCTGGCAGAGAACAGGCTTTTCTACCCAGGCAGTGGCTGCTTTCTAAAGAAAACAATTTGTAAGACTTTGCACAACCTTTGTTTTGACAATTTATTTTGGCAAACAAGCCCACAAGAAAATGGCACATACAAATATATAAATGTCTTGCAAAACAATCCCACAACTGGCTGGTTCTTACTAGAACAGTATGAACATGGGGCCTACAAATTCCTTGAATAGTGCACAAATACAGCGTGCAAAAACTTTAAAGCAGAACCAAACCCCGCGCTAGCTAGTTACTTATCCTGTTCCATCTCAGGGTCCCATCATCTCCATTCTTTTCTTTTTCCTCCTTACGATTTTCAGTCATCTTGGTTGGCTGTGCTGGGATAACATAACTCCCATGCACCTGCGTTCATTCATTCCTGGCACATACAAGTGAAGCTGGTATTGCCAACTTTCCCTGGTACACACTGCTGAGCTGCGCATGCTCAGCTTCTTTGACAGTTCCCCCGTGCGATCAGGCAGGTAAAATAAATTATTAAATACAGACATTGCCTGTCCCTTTCTGCAATAATGACCTAATCATCTATTTTTCAAAGTGGGACTTTAGTTCCACTCTAAGTGCTGATCTTAATACAGTTTTTTTAAATCATAGGTTGAGGTCTGGAGGCGGTCAGGAAGGCTCTGTATCCACCACTCACAGATGTGTCTTCCTGTAAGATTGCCACAAAGATATCCCTGCTGATCAGTCACATACCTTCAGCTGGCAGGGATTCTGTAAGCATTCCTTACTCCTCGGGCATATGATGGCAAGGCTAATGTCTGCTGCCCCTGGCAGTCCTGCTGCTTTTGGCTGTGGTCTGTATTGGTTATACAACAAGTGGCCCTGTGCGTAGCTTTGGCACAACATGCTACAGCTTCTTTTGAGCAGCTCTTATGGACCAGCCTGATAATAGTTAAAGAAAACAATCATAAAATAATATAGATATCCTGGAAGTGAGATTGTGTCCTTCAGCTGTCACCATGTGACACAAACAGCTTCCCATAACTGTATTTATACTGATCGCTCATTCATAAGTAGTGAGAGGGAACACAATAATTACATTGTAGCCATATCTAAGAGAGAAAACTAGATTAGTTCCCTCCCTGACCCATTATTTATAGTGCTTTATTTTATAGCTATGAATCCCCTCCATACAGATCCTCCATCACATGAAAATGTTACTACATTGTGAACACTCTTGTGGCCTCCACAAGACTTTATTCCTAAATACGTGATAAGTCAATTAGGTGAGCAGTCAATTTCTCTTCATTCTCTGGGAGAATCTAAAGAATCACATATGTTTTTTTTTAACATAAATTTGTTTAGCAAAGCAATGTCATTTTTTTATCATCAATTTCCAATATCCGGGAAATTAAAGTTTAAAAAAAACGTAATTAGTGGGCTCCATAATTACATGGACAGGACCTCCTCTCTTATTCCATTGTATGATTTTGCCTGTTTTGGTCAAGTTTAATAGTTTGCTTTACTTTTAATTTTTTGGGAGAAGAATTAACCTATTTTGCCCACCAAATGTCTGTTTTTATTATACATTATATTAAATTATGTAAATTTATTTCATCAAGGTTTTTAGAATGATTTTTTATTGTTGCATTAGCGTTGAAGAGTAGAAGCAGAATCGCCATCTATAACATCCCCCACATGAATTATTCCAAGGAATTTGAATATACGGAGTTTCCATACCAAGCAAAGTAAGGCTAGGTACACACGTGCAATGGTTCTCGTCTGATAATCGGCTCAGGGCTGAACGAGAATCTTGCGTGTGTACAGGGCTCGTCGTCAATGGTCTGAATGACTGTCCTGGCAGGTCAACGGACGATGGACAATGGATGATGGACAACGAACAATCGTGATAGAAGTTAGGGGGAGAGAGCACAGCCGCTCAGTCGTTCCCCACCCCGCCCCATAGAGCAGAATGGGGCTGTATGTACAGCACTTGTTCATGCATCGTTAAGTCGTTGGAAAGGACTGTGAAAGACAATTATTGCATCTGTGTACGTAGCCTAACTTTTGGCCTTAATTGCCCCTGAACCTTTTCCGAACAGAGCCCTTAAGAAAATGTAACCCCTCAGTTTATCACTAAAGGTAATTTTAATCACAAACCTAACCCTAAAGTTTATCTTTATCTAATAATTAGTTTTTATGTTGCGTACAGTAGGGGTGTCCAACACCAGTCATTAAGGTTCACATACAGACCAGGATAAAAAAAAATGTATTTGCTCCTAATACCAAATATTTATAAAACACCAACATATTACGTAGTGCTGTACATTAAATAGTGGTTGTATATGACAAACAAAAACAAACAATAATATAGGAGGAGGAGAGGACCCTGCCCAAAAGAGCTTACAACAATGAACGTTAAAAAAAAAATGAATCCCATACGTATCCCTAAACTGTCAATTCCCAAGATTCACACAGCACAGCACTATCTGGATGATAAGCTCAAAACAGCATAGTCAATTACCTAAATTGTTTCTACTGCAGTTATTTGCAGACTGGTAAACCTTGTATTCTGAGGGGGAAGCCCTAGATCCCAGGCTTAAACCTTTTTCAGTCTAAAACTGTGTGGGTATCTGCTTCAGACATTTCTTTAAACCCCAGAGCAGTGCCCATTTCCCTGAGCCTGGGATCTGTAAGAGGGGAGTGGTCCGTGTCTCTGGCCGGTGTGCCCAGCCAGCGGGGTCCTTCTTTTAAATCTGCTCGAGGGTAGACCGGCCAGAGCCGCAGACCACCAAAATGTTTTTGCGGACCACCGGTTGGCAACCGCTGCCCTAAAGAGTAGTTATAAGAGTCAATCAACTGCAGTGTTTGACAAAGGATTAGTGGTGTGGTAAAGATTAGTTGTGGTGTGGATGACTGCATTGCAAATGATATCTATCTCTAGTCCTCTAGGAACAACTACAAACACAAAGCAACATCATTCAGTTCACTGTGGTTGTATTGCACATCCATTCAAGTCTATGGAGGAGGCTGGATGCTCAACAACAGCCAGAACTGGTAGAATGCAGGAACTGTGTACAAATGCCTGGAGGAAATGATTTCAAACAATTTCAAACAATTGATTGGAAGTGGTTGGGAGTGTGGTTGAGCATGTGGTAAACTGCAGGTGTGAAAGAGTCCTTAAATTACAATTAAGACATTTGCCTGACTCTGAGCTAGGGTGCACCTTGGCAGTCCAGTGTAAGCACCTTAATAACTACTAAACATAATTTTCTTGCTGCATAAATGGGGTAGTTGTCAGTCAAACACCAGGAATGCTTATGGGTAAAGCAACCCTGCAAACAAAATTTAAGAAATGGATTGCAACAGATGTGTTCACCCTGTCATCCTATCATTGTCTAACAATTTTTAGTATGCAAAGGTGTTTGGGTTATGAAAAAAAAAAGAAGAGACGACAGCATAATTTTCTATCCATTAAGCAGCTATTGTATCAAGGGCTGCGAGTGTATCCAATACATTTCCCTTCTTAGTAGGAAAAGAAAAACACATTTATCTTTAGAAGCACCAACTTTTCCAGCATGAATACTAATAGGCTTCCTTATTGCGACTTGGTGAATTATTTCATTGTAATATCCTATTTTTTTGAATAATGTTCTATTGTCATTGGACTTCATGTCCATGGTGCCCAGGAAAACAGGCATCCTTGAAAGACGTGACACCTTTTTGAATTTAAATACCAAACCACCAAAATGCTATAAAGTCGTTTGCAGGTTGATAAAAGAGAGACGATTTAACGCCCCTTTTCAATCTCCATAGCATTTTCAGATCTCTCCGATTACGTATGTATTAAAAATCCGTCCATCAACAGCAATAAAAAACAATAAGGACAAGATACAAATAAGCAGGAAATAGGCGACAGTGGCTTACCTGCAGAAGAGAGGAAAAAATGGACAAATAAATGCAGATATAATAAGTTATGAAGAAGGAGAGCAAAGGATGCTGGGACATAGCTGATCAGACTCTCAAGGGTTGGTGTTCATTTTCAAATTAATTCCTTTGTTCCTTTGGCTTGAACAAAAAGATTAAAGATAAGGGAGATGTAGGTAGAAAATGAGGAGGGTCGAGGAATATTACCTTCATATATCACTGCCACCCAAAATATTGCCCTACATACAGCACTCCCAAGAAGCCTTGATTGGACCTATCTTAAATCTTGTTTAATAGGAAAATGTTTGATGGGCTTCTGTGTGGTGGCCTCTGGGGACTTTTGTTCACCAAGCTTGCAAATATCAGATAGCATCAGAAGTTTATCTCTATTACTATAATGTGGGTTTCTCGACAATGGTTGTGCTGTTATGGTCCAGCTTTTCATTTCCTACTGCGATGGACTGTCCATTATGGAACAGAGTATTACTGAGTAATAACAAGAGGAAAACGAATGTACAAAAGAGACAGAAACAAATATTTGTATAAGATGCAAAATTGAAAGATGCAACTAGCTTTCACGGGAAATTAATGTATAAACAGCATGATTTAG
The DNA here is from genome assembly GCF_032062135.1 of Pyxicephalus adspersus. Taxonomy (NCBI): domain Eukaryota; kingdom Metazoa; phylum Chordata; class Amphibia; order Anura; family Pyxicephalidae; genus Pyxicephalus; species Pyxicephalus adspersus. Next base: position 28,571,398 of record NC_092859.1, read on the forward strand.
AGATTAGACACAATATATATGATGGACTGCATGTCATTTATTACATAAAACGGTTTAAAGTGAACCTGTACTTTGTTCACATTTGGTCGTGCAACAAAAAGTCCTATTTAATTGTCCCTAGACAAAACAGACAGTTTACACATCCAATGGGAAGGCAGACCCATGGCAAGGGTAACTTTTCTCCAGCCCACTTTCTGAACAATTTGCCATCAGATACAGTTTTGGTAGACTTTTAGGTCTCTTCTGCCATAATTCTCTTACTTTGTGTCAGCAAATATCTGTACTTTATACACTAGCTGTGGACATTTTCAACATCCGTTAGATCTCTAGAATGGAGACAGATGCAGGTATAATACAACCCCACTGCATATGTCCAGAATATACACTATAACTGGGTCAAGCAAGAGGCTACCGGCCCTGAAAAAAGGATGGCATGAAAACTCTGAGCCTGCTTTAAGTGCCCAAAGTGCAGTTTTACTTTAAAGAAAAGCAAGAAGTTAACAGCCTACTCATAGATTTTTGCATACTACCTCGTTTATATCAAGTGCAATCCCCTGAAACTACATCTAAGTATAGGGGAGCATGTGAACCTCTCTCTCCTTTGTCCCAAAGATCACTCAGGGGTGTCTGAGTTGATGATCATTGGGTTCAACTGCTGTCACATTCATTGGTTGTTTATCCTCTTTAGGCTCTAACAGACCAGTTTAGGGATTACAGAGGCTTTTGTACTTGTTGAGGCAACAACTGTACTTAAATGGTGACTGGGACAAATAGGGCAAATCTCTCTAAGCTGCAGACATTAATACAAAGTTGGGGATCTAACCAATTTATGCGCACTGTAAAACTAAATAAAAATATATGGTGTTAAATATAGTTTAAGATTAGGCTGAAATATAGTCAGTAACTATAATATAATAATAATTATATTATAGTAATTATAGGCTGAATTTGTTATACAAGGATTCTCGAAGCTTATAGAAGTTTATGTCGATGACTAGCGAGCCCTGAAAAAGGGTCAAGTTCTATTTGGGAAGTAGGATTAGAAAAGATTTACCAGTACAGACATTACCAGACAGGATTTGATAAGCTATTTTTGGCTGACTAAGAAGACGGTCTAGTAACTTTTCCCTTTAGCATAACTAATGTGTAACTTTTACCTCAACAAACAGAGCAGTTATCAAAAACTGCTTGTTGCTTGGCTCCTTTGGGTAAAACATCTTTTTGTAAAACAACTTCCAGCATACTAGCAAACGTCTAGCATACAACTTAAAGTGACCCTGCATTAAAATATACAGGTCAGCATAATAGGGCTCCTTTAGAGAATAGCTTCCTGATACGATGATTCTCTAGCTAATACATCAACACAACACAAAGTACTGAAACCAGAGACACCAATATTTACATTTCTCAGTATAGGTCGAAATAAATTATTTGCATTAAAAAAGATCATTTCTAGGTAAAATTGCGCTTATCGCCTGTGTATGTGGTCATTTGTATGTTGTTTGACTAAGATTTCTGGCTGAAATTCTGCTTCTGTAGCAGAAAAATGTTAAGTTTCTTTAGGGTTGTGAAGACGACAAATGGTAGGATTGAACTCAAGCCCCAATTACTAACTGACCAACTAGGTAGCCACATTCTAAACTTAAGAAATGGTCCTCCAGGGGAAATCCATATGTAATTTTGTGTTCGGATAGTAGCAATCAGTTCATTTACCTTATCTCTATGATGTCAACTTCAGAAAATACTTTCTTTGTCCAAATAAGACTGGCATGTCATTTGTTTTCTGTTGGCAGGATGACAGATGAAAGCTTGTTAATGTCTGTGACTAGCAAAACATCCACAGATGTAGAAAATACAAAAAGGTCTAAAAATGGCATCTACCTGCCACATGAAGAGCTTAGTAATCTTCAAACCAAGAAAAATGTAATTGGCATACTTATAATACAACTGTGCAAATATCAGAGCTCAGTCAAAAGTGGAGCTATGGATAGATAAGGAGGGGTCAGGGGCAGTGATAATAAATTGGCGCTAGCATTTATACAGAAGTTTTATTACCTGTTAATCTTGCCAGTTATTTATCCATTTTGTTTAACAAGGTGACATGTGATGGGCAGGGAAACAGCCCAGCCGCAGAGTCACCCTTTCAACAGGTAATCTTAATTGAATATGTATACACTTACAGCTTTTTTTTACTTAAAAAAAAAATTTAGGCCATCTGAATAAAAAGCTGATCATCACCTCATTTTCTGGAAAGCTTGGCCTGCATGTGAATCTAAACAAAATATAAAGGCATTTGAATAAGACGAGAGGGATTCAAATACTGAATACCACAAAAAAACAGACATTAACCTTATCAATATTTGTTAATTCAGTGGACCCTTAAAGTACAATAAATTAAAACATCAGTAAGTAAAATTCCTTTAGTCACGTTGGTTGTTGCACTGAAAGGCTTTCCTTTCTAATCACGTTAGTCTTTGCACTGCAATATGCCTCTATTGTTTGTAAAGAATAAAAGTGGGCTCAGATGAAGCAATTTGTCATAAAATTGTCTGATAAAATACGCACAAGTTGACATACATAGGTTTCAATTAAGGGTAATTAGGGAGAGTGTCCTGATCTGTAACTTCTTTATTTGTAATCAGTGTCTGTGTATATATAATCAATTTAAATTTATTCAGGGTTGCACTGACTTTTCTAGATACTGAGCCATGGGGAAATATATATCCTGAAAATACCCTGAAAAAAAATCAGTAGTGCTCAAAGTCTGACACAAAAAGTAGAGCGTTAAAAGAGTTCTGTTGTTACCACAATCAGGAAGACCAACCAAGATTTCAGCCACAACTACCAGGAAAATTTGTCAAGATGCAAGAAAACTCAGATGCCAGTTTAGATGAAATACAAGCCTCTCTGCAAACAGTTGGTGTTGCAATGCAACAAGGCCTAGTAAAAAGTATACCATCCCAACTGTGAAGTGTGGTGAGGTGTGTGAGCTTGTAAACTTCAAAGGCAAGGTGCATGCAGCATGTTATCATAAATACTGCAATGTTGCATTAACTAGTCCGGAAGTTGTGCATGGGATGCGCTAGATCTTCCAACATGACCATGATCCAAAACACGGTGAAGTCAACTGCTCAGTAGCTTTAGCTGAAAAAAATGAAGGTGCTGTATTGGAAATCAAAGTCTCCTGTCTTTAATATCATTGATGCACTAGGAGATCTCACAAGTAGTTCATGAAAGACAACCCAAGCATTACAGGATTTGGAGGCTTTTTGCCAGGAAGAACCGGCAGCTCTACAGCCTTTGTCAAAAGATAGCATGCCACCATTGGTGCTAAAGGGGGGAATACACTGTATTAAAAAGGAAAGGTGTGCACATTTTTTAACAGGTACCATCCAGTTTTATTCTTAATTGCCATTTCGTTTTGATGTCTGTGGACATGTTGTAATTTAGATTCCACTAAATGAAAGGTGTTTTGCCTGTTGTCTTTAAATAGTACAAAAACTTGAAAATTTTTCCAAAATTCTGAGCCTGCAGCCAGCATCAAAGACACACACGCTGCAGCCAGCATAAAGGACACACACGCAGGATCAGATATCGGGAGCTGTCTTATAAACGGGCGAGTGTCCTATTTTATTTTTTTAAAAATCGGGGGTGGCTTACTTAATGGGGGTGTCCTAAAATCGGGGAAACACGGTAGTAGCCATTATGGCTTTGCTATATTAGTAGTAGTAATATGTGTAGTCAAAACACCTCTGCCTTTATGTTTTCGCTATCCACATCACATTGGGATGAGATTTTCCTTTTGTTTCCCATCCTGCTGATGCAACAGGATATGAGAATATATCATAACAAATTGAGTGGAACACAGAATATATCAAATGACCTTTAGGATAAAATAAAATGTAGCAATATACCTTATATAATTACTTAATTTCAGTCCTGTTTGTTTGCAGCTTATATTTGCAACATAATAGGCTTTCAAAGTTTCAGTTTAGTTTATTTCTGCCTAGACGAGTGGCTATGTTGGCTGAAGTGTCTATTAGAAGGGTTTATGTAGTGACACTAAGTGTACATCCTGAGTCAGATATTTATCATTAGGGGTTACTATGTTGTGCTCAGGGGCTGTGCTTGGGGTGCACATGTGCATGATGACCTGTGTTCAAGTGATCAGACACATCATGAAGTCTATTAGCATATGGAAAGCTCCCATATATGAGTTTTGAGGAGATCACAGCAATAAGGGACATGGCATAGGTATTTTTTAAAACAGAGGCAAAACAGGATAATATAGTGAGAGTTTTCATTACTATAAGAATATATTTTATGGTTTAGGAGTCTGTAGATTTTTATTCCTTAATCTTTGGTGATACACAAACTCTAAACTGCAACAATATGCACTTGATTAAATTAGAACGCAGTTCATAATGCTAACACCATAAAAAACATTCGTTTTTAACATTTATTGTACTTCCAAGACAGGTGGGTAACTTAAGGCATACAAAAAGAATAAAAGGAATGAATAAAGCACTTGCAGAGATTATTATTCTTTATTTCAAGCAAAAAAGAAAATGCAAAGCAAGAAAAAAAATCATTAGGAAAAAAACAGGTTAGGCTTTTAAAATATAAACCTAATTGTTAACGTTGTCTTGATGGTGACAATAATAATAAATACTCCTGGCATTTTTTTTCTTATCTGATTTTCATTAGGGTTCTTTTCATTTAGGAACTCGAAAAATATCCCAAATGCTTGGGAGGCCAGCAGTTACATGGACCAAAATGATTATAAATATCTCATGCCCCCAAAACACTGAACGGGGGGCTTTATGCACAAAATACATTCAGTCAAAAACAAAATCAGCAATGAGCATTGTAAGCATTTTAAAAAAGCTAGTTTAAATTGCTAAATACTTAGACTAATTATGTGCAAGTTTTGTGCATCTAGGAGGAGACTCTTCAAAGTACATTGGGAATGGTCATGAAAATGTTGCTGGTTTTGTGGAAAAATGAAAAAGAAAAAAAAAAACACTCATCACTTCAACTTCAAGTTCATACAGTAATAATGAATTACATGCTACAACCCTACAATGGCTTTAATAGAAGTAAAAATCTGCAAGGCCACTTCAGAGTTTTGGGATCATAACCCTAAAGAAGCACAACACAATGCATTACATTTATACTCCCCACAACTGTAGTTGTGCATTGGGTGTCATTTTAAATAAAGAGCACCTACACACATCACAAAAGTGATGTGCATTAACAGTTTTACCTAAATGAAAAAGTCTGAAGTAGCCCAGGCGAGCTCACAAGTAATATTTTAGTTTTTTTTTTTTTATTTTTGCTGGTTCATAAACCTAGCTACCTGACCATTTATATATCTTAACGACTCCGATACAAAGATCTCTGCAGCCAAGGTCCCAGCTTGCTCTCATGCTGTGAAGGCCAAGTGAGATACAGGTAGAGTCCATAAATATTTGCCAACACATCAATGTCAATGAAAGTATTCATTTTAGTTGGCTTGCTCCTCCCAGGAGTAAGTGCTGCTGGTTAATCACCTGGAACCAAACTTTTTATTTCCTACTTTATACCATATGATTAAAAAAAGGCTGAAGAGCAAAATGGGCTAAGAATGCTATGCAATGTACAAAATAAAGTACCAGTTATGTATACTTTATATAAAATGTCTTAAAGTATATGTAATGTTAAAACCTAATATTTTTGAGTAGATAGGGTGGGGAATAGATATAACCCTGTGTGTTTTTGTTTGGACAGCTTCCCTTTTTTCTTTAACCTTCTAGCTGAAAAACACATCAAGAATTGAAAAAAAAATCTAAAATGAGGTAAGTCCCCTCAAACAGCTGTTACAGGAAAAAGGGTTTCCATTCCCCTCCATTCCAGTTGAGATGGCAACTGAAAATTTTGAAGCTTACTTATGCTTAAGTCCTGGTGACAGTAAACTTGACAAAAAAAAAAAAAAAAGGACACAAACCATTAAAAAACCTGTTAAAAGTTCTAGCCCTTCCCTACACTAACCAGAAAAGGTTTATTTATAAAAGATTTATATTTGCATTTTTCTGTCAACTGCCTCAACACACACACACAAACATACGTGGTCTCTAGTTCGGACAGTGCATAAGGGATTCAAACCACCGAGCCCTATGTTTACAAATAATGTAAACAACTATGGAGCCAAATCCAAATCTTTGCTGCTTAGGCCTCCGAAATAGAAAAAAACAATTACAATTGATGAACAGGTAAACTCCCATTAAACTCTCATTATTTTGCATGTTAACCAGTTGTAAAGATGTCCCCTGGTTTTCTTTAAACGACTTGTTAGCAAGAGAGGAAAAATAGTATCTATATAGAAAATTGTAAAGGCTAGAAACTTTATCAACATTTAATCACAGTCTGGGTGTCCATTGTGGATTTATTTACCATATGTTTAGCAATAAATATATAACAATAGCTCCTATTAATTTAAAAAGCAATTTAGAGACCATTTTTAGGTTTTTTTTTTTTTTCGATGAGCATCCTGAAAGATAAAAACCTGAAAATGGTCTTTAAAATGTGGGCCTAAGATAACATGGACTGACCCCTTGCCCCATTCCAGGGGGACTATCATGACATTATCCTGAGTGCTCCTGCTGCAGAGCACCGTGCTCATGCCAGATCTGCTTTCTACACCACTAAGGAATACCCAGAGCTGGAATAGAGGGGAAGAGGACCCTGTGATTCGTGTGGACAATGAGAAGACCTTTCATCTATAATCTGCTGCTTTATTCTATACAACCTGATGAATTGCTAGGTGACAGAATAAAAAAGCAAAGAAAATGATCACCCCGATGCTTGTAATCACATTTCCCACATTGGCATATTTTGACAGATTTCCTTCTGAAAAGGAAGTTCTGAAAACCTTCTTTCAGCCTGTAAACTGCTTTGTAAATGTGTGCTGAATTTGATGCTCTTTAGAAAAGCAAGTGAGGAAAAAGCAGCAAGATCAGACAACATTCTGCTCAGATACATTTTAATAACAGAGGTCGTTTTCATCCAGTTAAGAAACAATACACAAGCAGAATTGTTCTGGTAGAGATTTGAATGTGTGCACATCTCATTTTTTTTTAATGTCCTAAAACTATTTAGTCTGAGCTGTTTTGGGACATTTCATCACCAAAGGTAAGCAAGGTCATGATTAGCTGAGGTCTGGGGAATGTACTGGGAATATTACACTAAAAGAGTTTCAAATGTTCAAGCTGATAGTAAACCAGTAGGTTAAAACCAAAAGCATAATTTGTGGTTCTTTAATGCAAGGTACAAAGTACATAATGCTGAGTTATTTATTCTTAAGTATACAAGGCCTTCAAATTCACTCCATACGCTAGACGAGGTGAAGAGTATTTATTAAACAGTTTAGAACATGATCAGAAGCCAAATAATGCTATTACTCATTTAACATTCTAAATAAAAGAAAGCTAAAAAAAAAAATCTTATGTAATCTCCAAGTTCAAACAATCCCTACAATCAAGAGGAAGTTGTAATACCTCTTTTGTAAACAAGGTATGTTCTATAATTAAGGTCTGTGATCCATTCCTCCAAATGATCCTAAAATACCTCTGTGCTTTTGAGGACAGTGGTAAGTTCCAAACTTTGGAAAAAATTAGCAGAGACATTAGACATTCTGTCTAACCGAGGCTGTTTCTCTCTCATATGTCACTGCATTTCCCCACATTTTAGATGAAAATTATGGATGAATCGGCAGAAGAAAAAAATAAACAGAAAGAAAAAAATAGGAAATGAGAGGCAAACGGTGCTGACAATCTCCTGTCCCATCAATGAAGCAGATCTTTAATTGATTGGTTGTCTGTGGATTCAAAGGCACTTAGTCCATCAGGTCCCTTCACATTCTTATCAGCCCCCTGCAAAACACAAATGGAGAGAAAAGAAATAAATGACTACAAAAACTAGCACAAAGAAAAAATAACTGACACAAAAAAAAATAATCATCTAACACAACTTGAAGCTGAACTCAAGCTTAAAAAATCAATATAGCAGTAAAAGTAGAAAAGTGCTTTCACCCTCAGTACCTCTTCTCTGGCACTAGATGTTCTCTGTTTTCTAGGTTGAATAAAGTCATCTTTATGACACCAATATCATTCAACTCACTGGTTCTAAGCCAAGACTCTTGGATATCTGCCTTCCAGGTCATGATAAAGGCACACCACCAAACTTTAGGAACTTTTTTCTACACATGGTCTGTGTGGACAGACTCCTGGGAGTCAATGTAGCAGCATTTTTGGGGGAAATTCATTATTTTGTGCATATAGAAGAGCATTGGTGAGAGTCCACAAGGATAGAACTCAGGAGGGGCTGACATTTCACTGCAAACAATTTGTGTTGTCAGCTCAAACAGGACGTCAGGAGTTACCTGGATTTCCAGCAGATGATCAGGATTTTTTCAGTATATGCAGAGTGAGTTTTCAAAGCGAAAAAACATTGGGAAATGCAAAGGTGTTGGGGGGATATACTAAAAGCTTTTTTACCCCATAAAGTTTTGAAAACACAAAATACATTTTTCTTCAAACATAAATACATCACATCTCTACCTGTTAGAGTACAGCAGTTTATTATTAGATTTTTACTCCACTGATTTGTGGCAAAACAGAAAGAAAAAAAACTAATCATTTTGTTAACAGCTCATAAAACAAAATGAAAAAAAATCTGGTTGTAGAAGGATTCATTATATGTTCGCGCTGTATACAATATTTGTAAATTAAGCTTGTTTGTTTTTTTTTTTTTTTTTTTTAGGAGTTGTAGAAAATACCTTGAAGCAAATAAATATTAGTACAGGGTCTAAAACCATTCTTTTTTCTGTGTTCTGTGCAGCGTCAGTGACATTTTATTACTTAAAAACAAAAGGTAATTACAGTTTCTCTCTGCAGTGGGAAATAAGTACATGACACCAGGCCGGAAAACCTGTCAGTGAAGGGGACTCTTAAAGAGTTCCGATTATGCTTGTGGATCTAAAGCTAGCTCTAGAATACAATAGGCGATTTTTAATTGCCATGCACTTTATGAAACCCCAAAGAAAAAGGAAGGGCATGAGGAGCTGGTTCAACAGAAAAAGGTTCTATTTGTACATTAAGGGTCTTTGTCAAGGAACAAGCTGACCATGGCAAATATAAACTATGGGGAGCACTGCAACACGCTCCCCATTTTTGGTCTCTAGGCTCATCTTGCTCCTTTGTAATCCCAAAAAGGATTTAGGATTGAAAGCAGGGAGTAAACTTACTGCATATGTGCTCCAAGCAATTCTAGTTTTATAGCTTTAAATCTCAAATGTAGCATTCATGCAAGTAGCAGATCTCCCTCTATTCCATTTGTTTGGGCTAGAGCAGGAGATAAAAGGGAAGGTCTAGATCTGAGTTTCTTAACCAGGGTTCAAAGGAATCCTTTCGGAGTTTCCTAGAGGTTACTTCAGAAATGAGCGGTTTGTGCCACTTAGGTCAGTTTAACGGATATCAATGATCTTTTTGGAGATCTGTAGGGGTGACATAAATCTCACTGACCACCATGCTGACATACTGTGAGCGGTGTGTGAACCCTTTCCCCAACGCACATGCAGGAAGAACGGACATATACCACAGGGTTAATTTATGACACATTGAGTAGAAACATTTTTTTGGAGCAATCATTTAGGAGTAACTCTAAAGTATTTCAGTTTCCCTGTTTTATGCAATACCATGATTTTTACACGTACGATATGTGTGGTGCATATCACCTTGACAGTGTTCTATTGTAAAATGTAAATTTCAATGCACAAATTTGCATTGGCAATCATTTAGGGTCAAGTCACAGTGGTGATGCCTAACCACAAGAAGATCACCAAAGGAAATATAGGGAGGTGCAAAGTGTGCTCCTGCAAGAAGCCCCTGGACCCTCTTCAACCAATGGAAGTTCCCCAAGTCAGTTCTGCGTAGGGGCCCACTTTTTGCTATGTCCGCCACAGTCACCAAGGTCCCACTGTTCTTTAGTTGCCTAAAAGACTGTATGCCAGTTTGAAAAGTGAGTGAGAAATGCATATTAGTGGAGTAGGTAAAAACGAAACAATCCTGTGCTGTGCTGGCATTATGCATGTTAATATTCAGTGTATAAAACTGCAATTTGTTTTCCTTATTTCACTAGTATGTCTTTAAAAGAAAAAAAAAATGAACATCCATTGATCATTTAATCTATGATTATTATTACACAGTAATTATTTAGGGCCATCATATTACACAGCACAAAGTCCATAGTCATGTCACTAGCTGTCCTTCAAACGGGCTCACAATCTAATGTCCCCATTATAGTCATATGTCATTTATACCACCTAAGGTCAATTTTGAGGGGAAGCCAATTAACCTAACTGCATGATTTTTGGGTTGTGGGAGGAAACCAGAGTATCTGGATGAAACCCACGCAGCCATGGGAAGAACCTACAAACTCCATGCAGATAGTGTCCTGGCCAAGACTCGAACCAGGGACCTAGCTCTGCAAAGGTCAGAGTGCTAAATCACTGAGCCACTGTGCTGCCCGTATTAAAAGCATGATCTCTCAAAGACAGATTTCTGTAAATGCTATGGAGCAGCCTACTTTAATATAAGCAGAAAACAAGCAGGTAAGAACTTGTAATAAAGCCATTTTCCTAAACAATTACATTATATGTACTTAGGGGATTGTGTTTAAAGCAAAAACAAGGTTTCATGTTAACAGAGTGCACAACAAAACAATAAGCATTTTTGAAGATTAAAAAGGCTTTACATTTCTGAGTTTGATGTTTAAAGGGCATCGACCTTTAGGGTATCGGAAGCTTTCAAAGTTTGTAATTAGCAGACTGTGAATTAATTACAAAATAAAAGCAAAATATGGCTTCTGAAGGAAGAAAAACAAATCACAGCTAGAATGATCTTTCTATGCATTTGAAGGACGTTGCTGATAAAACTACAGCCGGGCTGAAGTAAGATTGACAACGGTACATCCCGAAGACGACAAGATTAATCTCAAAATCCAAAGCGCTGATGAAAGACATTAATTATTCCTCATATGTTTATTCTGAGGTTGTTTTGAGGGATGTGGAGATGTCACTTACGTGTCTGTTATACCAGTTTATAATAAAGCTGATAACTTGGAACATAACTGTGCTATCTAGAAATGCAATCATGCAAAACAGACCAATCACACAGATAACAAAATAAGTGACTTTATATGAAAACACAGCTACTAACATCCTTGGGAATAAAATACTGGACATAAATAAAGCACATTCCAGATTTGACTGAAATTTTAACACACTTCAGAATACATCCTAAAATTCCCTATATAGTTATAGGAGCATGCTTTCATTAGGAGTTAACAAAAATGAAAATGTTGAGATAAACCCAAATCCTTGATATGCAAGAGTTATGTTACCCCAGACATTACAATATATGGTCAGAATACAAATCACAAAATGTTCCCTAGGACGGTAAGAAATGAACTTATATTATGATCAGGATCTGTATGATCCTGCCTGCCATGAGGCCTGGTGGGGCTTGTCATTCACTTTCTACACAAAAACAACCTTCTAAGGGTTGCAATATGACAAAAAGGTCATAAAGTAGCAATATTTTAGTATTTAGTAGGGAATACAGTTGTCAACCTATAACAGGAAGTGCCTGAATAAAGATCTGTACGGCAGGATCAATGGGTATTTTTGTAAACAAATATAGATCTGTGTGTAAACTCTGAATCGGTAGGAAGGTCTGCACATAAGGGACAATTCCAGAATGTGCAAGACGTCAGAATGTATGTAACGTCATTACTCTGGACCAAGCAAAAATAGCCAACCCAATGAGTGTCAATAACCATTCTGTAAATAACAAGGGTGATTGTGACAGGGTGACAACACAGAAGTACAAAGCAGGCTGCTAATGTCTGAACAATGGCTACATGAATACATATTTATCATATACCAAATACACCTTTATTCAGCTATAAAGGGGATTGAGGTCCTAAGTGGCATAAAATGAAATACATACAGATCAGCCCTTGTGCCCCACTCTTTCTCAGTCTCTGGGCTGCTGATGAGGAACATTACAAATTTCCTCACGTGCTTGGCTGTCTTCACTTAATGTATTGCTCCTTATCTGCCAAGCTGCAACTATCAGCACCTTGCCAGCATAGTAAGAAGCAAGATCTGACATTCAAACTCTTTCCATGAAATGCTGGACAGGTAATGCAGGATGTTTATTTCACACTCATCCCATTGAGCTGGCCACATTTCTTTCCTGGAAAGATAAGCGGCGCTTGCATGGTGTGATGTTATCAAATGGCAGTCAGACACTGTCTTTTGTTATTTGCAACTAAAACTAATAGAGGCTGTGGTAACGACCTCCAAACAGCACCAGATAAAGACGATTTGGCCAGCTGAATCTTGGCTGCACCACAAGCATGCAACAAGAGCCAAATTACTTCTCCGAGCGACAAATATACACGCTATCAACCTGGGCACATTTTGTGTTATACAGCAAAAAAACTCCAATCCATATTACAATATGGTGACAACAGCACTGGGGGATTCCGGAGAGTTTTTCCAAGGGACAGGCGATAGAAATAAGCTCTCTTAAAAACTACTTTAAGGTCAGTGCCCCTAAAACATCATTTTTATCTCTTGTAAAGCAAAAAAATAAAACATTAAGTGACTGTCTACAATAAAAGAACTATTCTTGGCACAGAAAACCAGAAATCCACCAAAAATCCAGCTAACCTCTAATTTCCTGTTTGTCATCAACGCATTGCTGCATAGATATTCCAAATCCCTCCCCTCACTCAGCCCATGGACTCCACCTTCATACACTTTAATTTCTTCCAAGCATTTGCCATACCTCCCAACTTTTGTAGACATGGAAAACATTTTAGTTCAAAGTTTTTAGGCAAATAAAGTAAAAAAAAGTTTTTTAAACTCAAACCTAGTCTATGGTCCATATTTTTATCTTAAAAGCTTTAAAAAGAAGCAAAACTAAACCCATTATACTCACTTGTTTCTGTTCCCTTGCAGGGTTTGGACATCTTCCTTCAGACAACCTTTGCCCATTTTGATTGCCTGTGCCATGCAACTCCTGCACAGGCGAGTGGGAGTTCATTCATTCTTGGTGCCGCAAGGAAGCTGGGAATGCCGGGTATCCTGGCAGCCATTGCTGAAGATGCCCATGCTAAAAGCTCAGCTTTTTGACAGACACCCAGAAAGATCAGGCACATAGGAGGGATTTAATGCAGAAGGGAGATCGCCTTGACTTGTATGAACGTAGATTGCTAAAAGTGGAACTTTAGTTCCTCTTGAAGATTGGTTTTAAAAAGAAAAGTCAGTAAAGCAGAGATGTTGGTTTAGGTAGTCTGCAAAGAAAACCCCAAACCACAAGCCACATTTAACACAGGCCTCTAATGCTAATTTACAAATGAGCAGGGGCTCATGAGACTTCCAGTTATTGATAGCAAATTAGATTTTTACTATTCTGTTGTAGCTGTCTTGGTTAGCAGAAATTAAAAGGTATGCTGGCATCTGACCAGCAACCTGGCATCTGTTTTCTATCAGTAATGATATTCTGGCATGAATCGTGGCTACTGTCGGAATGCCCAAATCAGCTTGTCCAAAGCACAGCTGTCACGTCATTGGACATAAAGAATTGAAATGCAGCTAGTAGGAATGGCTTTCGAACACGAATGTGGAAGAATTATAATCAAGTTTCTGTTGTCTGAAATCTTTTCTCACACTAGAAAGAATATCAAAAGTGTAAGCGAGAATACAGCACTGTAGACACAATATTCTTTGGTTGGCAAAAGGAAGCAATACACAAAACTTAGGTAAGACTCACATTTTCCATAAACACATTCAAAAGTAGATTTACCTCCTTTTGCAGCAATTACAAGCTTTTATTTTCTGGTAAAGCTTTCCTTTGGAATGTGTGTTGGAAGTTAGGATCATTTATCCAAAAGGAAATTTGTGGGGTCAGGTACTGATGGCCTAGCCTTGAAGACCAAACTTGCAATTGGTGTTCCAATTCATCCAAGAGGTGTAAAGTAAGGGTAAGGGGGCTGTGTACAGGCTACTTAGATTCCAATACCAATCTTGTCAAACCATGCGTTTGTGAAGTTGGCTTAGAATACAGGGAAAATGAATTTGCCAATCCCGGATGTCCAATTCACTTGAATTGGGTACCTCAAATATGGAATAAATGTTCTGCAAATAAATACTGAAATAAGACAGGTTCATTATTGCAGAATGGAAAGGCAATGCCCCTCCGGCAATAAATCGCACTTACCCTCCTGATCATTATCTTTAGAGAGAAAATAAAAAAAACGCTTGCATGCATAGCTCCGTGGAAACTGATGGGACCTGCCCGTTATCCCAGCCTCCCCCGGCTCCATGTGCAGGAGTTATGCAATAATAGCTAAAAATTAGAACCTGGGATATACACATGAACAGGGGAGTGTGTTTAAAAAGAAACTGAGAACAGGCAGGTGGTCATTTATTTTGCAGAAGGATGCATGTGAGTTCATCAATTCCTGGAACATGGGAACGCTCAGCAGAAGATTGTGAACAGGCAGAAACGTTTGTTTTATTGCAGAAGAGACATAGCATGTCCCTTCTGCAATAAAGAGACGCTTACTGGGATATTTTTGTTTTAATAGGCTTAGTTCGCCTCATAGGTTACAAAATTCAGCACACCTAGACAGGGCCCAAAATGTAGCAGTCATCCTAGTAAATTAGTCAACAAACTTCTGCATGCTGTTCTATTCATTCTATTTAGCAAAGCCAACGTTGTTTTGAGATGTAGAAGATCAAAAGCCATTATTATTGGCATAACAATGCCTCACAGATGCTGTTCTGTCTGTGCCAGCAGCCAAAAGGTTTACTGCAAAAGAAGCAGGCGAAATATGTGATAGACCACGTTTGTTTTTCTTAACAAAAACAAATCTGGGTTACGGATACTTTAATGAAACGTTTTATGCTCCACAGTCATAAAAAGGATAAACGATAATCCATAGATGACAATGCAAACAACGTCATTCCCTAGAGACCTGCAAGAGTTTTGCAGGAGACACGTTACGGTGCAGCCTTGATTTCTGCCACGGAACAGATTGAGAGGCGAGATGCTGAAACAAGCTTTTGTAAACAGATCGGTCTGTGTCCTGCGTGGGTGGCTTGGCAACACATAAAGGTGCATACATTTTCAATCATGAAATATTTGACAGGATGACTGGAATAATTGACAAAAGTCTATAATTATATATTAAAGAGGACAACCATTAAAAAAATAAAACATTCTCTTTTTTCGGATAGCTTTGATTAAAAGACAAAGCTAAATAGATATATTGGAGCGGTTTTACCTGACTAAGGATTTGCATTCCTGTCTATTTAGACCAGATGTTTACACAGCTCCATCACACAGCAGTCCTGGCTGGGTAGAAGACCTAATTATTCTCAGGAGCACATTCAGAGGAGCACCTCGAGGAACTAGGCGCTGCCATTACTGAACTCCTCCTAAAATGGCAGCTGCTTAAATGTTTGAATTATTACACACTTGCCTAGCTATGAAAGAATTTAAAAGGTTTCTAGAAGATCTGTTGCTGTACTTCAGACAAAAAGTTCTGAAAATAGAAGTTACACCTTTGCCGAAGCACTACTTGTGCACTCCATTAACGCACACCAGATCTTGCTCGAATGCTAGGCCACCTTTCCTCTTAAGGGTTGAATGAAGCCTGCAGAGGAGGTCCAGTTTCAATGCTTTTTATATCCATTTACACATTTAAAACTACTGTAGATTTGGTTTAAAGCATACAATGAAGTGTATGAGAATGCTTTAAATGTGAAACTCATTGAAAATGTGGACAACTCAGCAAGTACTACATAAGAGGTTTCCATGAGAAAATGTAGAAATCGAGCATAAGCCACGAAAAGAATGTTCTGAATCTACCAACAGCTTTTTTACAAGGTATTTTTGCAAATCAGAAAGAGGATTACAGACCATTCAATTCAGAATAGTTGCGTTTCATGTGTTTTGCTTTCTAAACAGCTCTTTACTTGCAGCTTCAACAGCTGTGTACATTTCTGTACTCATTTCAGGTCTAGTACATGCAAGCAAATCCGCTGCCAATTATGCTTGCATGTACTAAAACTTAAATCAGTAGGATCGATTTGTAATACCTGAATGGTTGGAACTCCAAAATACTGCACAAACCTGTATTAGATCCAGTCCAATTTTGATTTTTTTTTTTATTTAATTTTTTTTTTTTTTTTAAAGATAGAAAGTGCTCACAATTTTGATCAGGTTTAGTGATTGTTTATACAGGAGATACAACATATGTACATTCAATTCATATGGTGTAGGTACAAAGCTATTAAAAAGTCATTGGATAAGGTTGATTTATTGGAAAAGTTAAACAGCATGTCTTGAGTTTTTCCTTTATCTGATGCTAGGTAGGTTTTTGTGTTCATGCCGTTACGTCAGTGTAATGCTACCAAGTATTACCGCTTGTACAGATACATTAAAACAGCTTGCAGGTAAAGTAAAAATGCTTTTCTAATTGCAGCAATGTTTATGGTTCATTAAAGCTCCCAAATAACAACCCTCCCACCAGATCCAGAGGGACAGTCTTGGGCCTGCTGTCTAAAAGCCTTGTTCATGCGCCCCTACGTGGTGTCTTTAGGACTCAGCAGCACCAGGACCTTGTCAATGCACAATCTATGAATAGACGTCTATGTCATCAGTCATCAACATGGATACCAAAAAAACATTATCCCAATCTGCAGTGAGGAAGAAGGAAGATATAGGACCCAGCGCTCCATGTGCCCATGGCAAATATTTAAAGAATAAGCTTCTATTTTTTTTCTTTTTATAAATTATCTAGAGATGGAGGTTTATTATTTGGCCAAATTTCAGCGTTAAGAGTAATTCATTAGGAAATGATATAATCATAATTTAGTTCTGTGGCAGGCTTGGTAATACCTTGCAGTATTCAAGAAATACCAAAAGTAAGTGGTTGAACTGCAAGCCACAGAAAAACTAAAATATCAGTGCTAGATAAAGTTGACAATGCTCTAAAAATTCTGTGACAAATGCATTTTTCTTTGCATTACATAAAAAAGACCAAACACTTCTACAACATAGGACTTAACTGGCCAAAAAAAGCAATGGAGCGGATCTCAATCAACACAGAAGGAACGATATATGCATGTAAAAAAGCCTAGGCTAAATGCGAAGAATACATTAATTCAGCAACAAAATTTATGTAAATTAATTCATAAAGAGCTAGGAAGCAGGCTATTTTGTGTCAGTTTGCAACAAAGCATTCTGACATTCAGGCAATTAAACTTTAAATAATACACAGGGACTTCACTTTTACCAATATGAAAGTTAAATGTTCTTTTGGATAGTCTAAAGTTTCTAATTTCAATGTATATTTTTCTTAAGCAGGAGACAAGAGGTGCTGTCACCAGGTGTTAGTCTACAAAGTATGTGTGGTCCTCTAACAAGCACTCAAAATACTACTGGCCAGGTGGTCTTTCTAGAATAACAAAGGTAAGAGTTATTGGTAAATGTAGTAAAAAACAATAAAACAATATATATATATACACACAACTGAAAGTCATATTTATTACCATCAACTTTAACATCAAAGTAAACTTTTCTACCATCAAGGTAATGTACTCTAATCTCCCTGCTGTGCTATGATTTTGTATAGCATAATGAACATGCCAAACTTTTCAGATGAGATCTGTAGCCTGTGTCATTCCCTATCTCACCGCTTGCTTTAATAATTCGCACAACTTAAACCAAGCTTTCAATGATTCCCAACAAGAGCTTTGGGTGATCTTTAGCAGTTGCTACACTTCTGTGTATGTAACCTAACTTATGAATACTAGATGAAGGTTTAGGTATGAACAGCCAGCAGATGTTAGGATACGTGTTGCTATGAAAACTCCTAAATCAGGAGCTTCTCTGAATAAGAAGAATACCAATAAGAAAAACTTCAGAGTTGGGACTCACAGTTAGACTCTCTTGAGCGTTCAAGAGAGAACATCACTAAACCATATCTGCATATATCAAAAGTCAACAATGAAGTCCGTACCTGTTCTCCAAATAGGTAAAAGAGGTATGAATTTAAACGTTTCAAACCTTGTAAACCATTAATGAAAAGTTCTACCACTCGTTTAAGTGCAATGTAGCCACTGGAAGGCAACTACAGTGGTACCTCGGTACAAGTACCGCTTTGGAATAAGTCCAACTTGGTAATAAGTCCTGTTTGGACATGAAAAATTTTGCTTGGTATACAACCTTTGTTCTAGAACTTGTATGGGTCAAACTGAGTCAAAACACCACACGCTACCACGCTTTTTACCTCTCTCGAGACAAAGCCACGACTGCCCAAGAGTCCGCCAGTTGCTACCATTCAGTGAACAACCTGCGCTATAACTCTGTGAATTACATAACATCTCCTCCTCCTCCCTTCTCAGCACCATCCTAGTAGTCACTCTACTCTTCTCAGCAAGGTAAAGTCAGGTTACATTTTCATTTATTTCATCTAATTACTTTTGTATTGATGTATTTTAGTATTAAGCAGTGTTTTTATTGTTTTATTCAGCCCCATTAATGTATAATCTAATAGGATTTTTTTCATGGGAATGGATTAATCATTTTCCTTTTTTTTCTTATGGGAAAATTTGTTTGGTGTAAGTCCTGTTTGGTATAAGTCCAAGGAACTGGAACGTATTAGGACCAAGGTACCACTGTTTCGTTATAATATTTACATACATGTAAATACATACATACAATACACATTACAATACACATCAAGGGTTAGCGGTTTGTCACACTTCCACATTGCAGGAATGCATGCCTTTAGCATTCAAAAGATGTCTTAATAAAGAGTTTTTGTATGCCTTTTGGTGAGTATGATTTTTTTTAATTACCGGTATATTTAACATGTATTCGGTGTATAAGACGCACCCACTTTCCCCCCCCAGTTTTGGGGAAGAAAAAGTGCGTCTTATAGTCTGAAAAATACGGTATATATATATATACATACATACACACACACATATACACACACACTTATTGTGTCAGTTCAGTCTTTACAAACACAATAATATAAAGAGTCACCGGCCAATCAACCATACTCTGCAGATGTACTAAACTGAACCCAGTAATACCAGGTCTGGATGAATTTAACCGTCTGATTCGTCCCAGTTGTTGTCAGGTCTTCCATATGGTAAACATCCGCCACCCTCCTTAGCCAGTGCTCAAGGGTTAGCGGTTTGTCACACTTCCACATTGCAGGAATGCATGCCTTTAGCATTCAAAAGATGTCTTAATAAAGAGTTTTTGTATGCCTTTTTCAACATATCAGAGACATGGAGTAACGCCAAAGCGGGTTTATCTTTAATAATTATATTCGTGAGCTTATTGACAAGGTCTGCCACAGAAGACCAGTAAATAGACAAAGAAGGGCACTCCCAAAAAATATGCAATAACGTAACAGGAGCTGATCCACATCTCCAGCAGATATTGTCAGTATGGGGGTAGACCTTCTGGGTGTTCTATACCACCGAGTGGCCAGCTTGTAATTTGTCTCCTGGTATTTATTGCAAACTGCAGCCTTGTGGCTGAAGTGGAGTAACATATCCTTTTGAGTTTCCGAAAATTTCACTTTCAAATCTGTCTCCCACCGGGTCACAAAGCCAGGAGTTTCAGGTGACAGTGACTTGTACGAGTAAGACAGGGAACCTTTCAGGGGATTCCCCACTAAACACAGGGTTTCCAAAGGCAACAAGGAGCAGCAAAAGGTTGCTGGCTGTGGAAGAGCGCGGAACACATAAGTAAGTTGTATACGGTGCCAGGGATCAAAACGGGGCAACTCCTTAGCACGTTGCAACTCAGGCAAGGGATACCAAGACCTATCCTGTAGAAAATGAAATGCCCTGTAAACACCCCTCGCCACTGGCAAAATATTGCATCGGATATCCAAGATGGAAACTATGGACATCCCAGTATGGGAGACAATGGCGATGGATAATCAACTACCTTTTCAGAGGAGAAAAACCGAAAGAATACTTTAGGAGTCGCCCCAATCAGAGGGTGTTGCAGAAAAGTAGCTTTGACCGTAGTTGGGGCACATGCCAAACGTCAATTGGGGTCGGAGATACAGCATCTTTCAAGCTTATCCAGAGTTTAGACCCACCAGTCCAACAACCTAGTCAAGTAAACCGCCTGTTGAAATAATATTGGGTCTGGAAATGCCATACCCCCCTTTGCCCTTGGAAGTCTCAAAATGTTAAATCCTAACCAAAGAGAGCCCAAAGACCATATAAACCTCGTAAACTCTGACCTGAATTTACTCATAATATGCAATCCAAAGTGTACCGGGAGTGCCTGTAACATATATAACACTCTAGGCATCACGTTCATCTTCACTATATTACACTTCCCAAACCATGAAAAGGTCATTTGAGGTCTTTCCTAATACAGTTGAGGAGCGGCAAAAACTTAAGTTCCACAAAGCGTGACAAATCAGCAGGTATCTGTGTACCTAGGTACTTAATAGAAGTGGAAGCCCAGCTATAAGGGAAAGACAGTGTTAGAGCCAATTGAGTTTGTCTCGGGACAGTAACATTTAGAGCCTCTGACTTCTGGAGATTAATTCAATATGTTTGCATATGTACAGAGTTCTGCTAGCAGATTAGGAAGGGTCGTGAATGGTGAAGAGATAAAAAATAACGAGTTGTCTGCTTACGCTGCCACCTTGTGTTAAGAATGACAGACTTGGACTCCTTTTATGTACCTATTAGAACGGAGATGTCTTAAAAAAGGGCTCCAAAGTTAAAATAAATAACAACAGAGACAAGAGGCACCCCTGTCTTGTTCCATTTGTGATATTGAATGGTTGGGAGAGTTCCCCGTTTATGCACACTCTGTGGGGGTGGTTTACATTTTATTTCGAGTACAGAGCTGTGACAAACTTTAGGAAAAGTTTGTGAATCAACAAAAGGTTTAGAAAAGTTAGATTTTGGAATGCATTAAAGACAATAATTCCAACTGAGCTATTTGGAAAAGGCAGGAGAGATAACTGGCGGAGGACTCTGGCACCCTCGATGAATTATCAATTGTTGGTTACAAAGGAGCAGAGCAAATTATAAAGAAGGCTGTGTTGTGCTTGACTGGCCTGGTTAAAACAGAAACATTAAAATAACGTAGCTGATCCGCGATCTGAAACGGTGCGTAAAACACGGCACCAGCGCCAAGTAAACATTTAATTAGATTTAGAAGCATATGTTGTATGATGAATACAAAAAAGGAAAAACATATTCTGAGGGACATCACTAATATTTACTGCCTATTGGAAAATAAATCAGACTAAATTGGGTTAAATTAAAGTAAGATATCTTTGTATTTCTTTCAGGCAAGAATTATGCAGCCCTGTGTAGACTCATGGATGCAACTAGAAGTGCAAACTATGCTACATGGCCAAACGTTGGTGAAACCCCGACCATTAAAACAATATAACTTTATGGACCATTTCAAAATGAAAAACATAGAAAAAAAATGTGAACTTTGAATTCTGGTGTGGCGCCTTCTCCTAGGTATTACTTGACTTGTATTGCGTTAGCCTCATGCAGTCCCTGTACAGCAGAGTCCAGTCTGGGGTGAGGTAAGGAAGCAGTACAAGGAGCTTGGGTCTATGTATTTCTTCTTCTTATGTAGCAGCCTAAATGAAAGAATTAATTTCTGTGTACATTCTTAAAAATTATCGTGTTGAATAAGCAGCCATTTTAATATGCCTAAAATGCTTGTGACTCTTGGAGAAGTCACAATTAATGAATGGCAAACATTCTAAGCAGAGAGGCATTAAATTCCATTTACAATAAATTTAGCAAGGACAGCCACATTATAATCAATATGTTTGATCTAATAAACCTAGATCAATAGATAAATCAAGTCATGTTAAATCCTGCAAAAATAATGTTTTTTCCTCCAAACCTGGGTTCCGGTGACCTCCAAAACAACTCAGAGCATGGCCAGAGCATTTTGTCTGGTGGGATGTCCAGAAAATAGAGAAAAGCACTCTCTGCAGCTGCCTGAGCAGATAAAGTCCCTTCATTTCAACAGGCATGCACATGGGGATTTCTGTTTCATATGGCTGCTTTTAACTTCGGCAACCTAGAAGAACTCTGGGCACACTCATGCCACACAAGGGAGATGTCTCCGACGACATTTAAATTAGATTGGACAAAAATGTCACAGTCACTTACAGTATATGAAAGGAAGAGGATGAAGTGGAAACCTGATCTACACTGTAGCATCTGTGTTTGATTCGTGGATTAAATCTATTTAAAATTGTTATAGTGTGATAAGAAAAGAGCAGGATGCCCTTATCAAGCAAAGACACTTACAGAACAGAGAACAAGGATTAGACTACCATGAGCTGGTTGTTGTAAACGTAGATGATGCTAATAGCATACAGCTGCAAACAGATCAAACAAAGAAACTCGCAGACAGTTAAACTGCGTAAACACTTCCAATTTTTGTCGTTGGAAAGGACCTTTCACGATCCTTTCCAACGACAAGGGGCTGCAAGATGCATGTTTTTGTGTTCTTTGATCAAACTCAAAAGGGAACATAAGACATTTTTCTTAATGCTACATTTTTTATCATAGTTGTGAACAGAATCCAACGTGATATTGGGAAATATGGTCAGTGAGGAAAATGCCATGACCATGCAGGTAAATTCATTTAAAATGTGGAAGTATAAAGGAGGGCTGAGGGTAAAGAACTACTGTCAGTTCACAAAAAAGTTTTCAACTAGGAAACAGAGTAACTGATATGAAAAGCACCTTCAGGAGCTACTGAAGGTGCACAGCTGGGAACTCTTCGTCATTGCTTGCCTTTTTTTATTATAATTCCAAACAATGTAACAAGCTAGGTACCAGAAAAACAAATCTGATCATATTTCATGATCATGCCATGATCATGCGAGGCTTCTTGAGGTGCCTATGTCTCAGCATGAGTAATGTGGAAACTTCTATTTAGATGTCCAACAGTGGAGTCGCCTTAGGCTCCATAAAACTGCAGTGGCCTAATATCATAATGAATGAAATGCCAATGAATTGTTGTGTTGGATAATTGGCCTCCGCTCCCAGAGGACTCCTAGCAGACTCTGAAAGCAAAAACTGCTTTGAACAAAAATACTGGGAGTGTAGGGGAAGGATGGGAGTAAAACTAATGTAGTCGGTTGATTTGCAATTCTATCCAGTGTGTGGGATACCTGGTACTTCAAGGTATGGGGGACACGCATTTCCATGTGGCTGTTGCTTGGTCTCTAAGGTACTCAGCAGTATTATAAAAGTGTAGATTTTCTTAGCCTTGAGTAAGCTTCAAGTCAGAACTAGAGTTTCTTGGAGGGACACAAAGTAATGATTCACTCACTATTTTTTTGGCTTGTAGGTCGAATAGGTGGATTTGGCATATGCTTAGACCAGGGGTGCTCATCTGCAATTCTCAAGGGCTACATAGAGGCTAGCGTAGAACAGTAATTTTGTAAAACATATCCCTTTCCTCATTTACTGCTGTTAGAGAAATACTAAAAATGTTCACATATCCTGGCCTCAAGTACTGTATTTGAGAAGCAGTACAAAAGTAAAAATTCACAGATTTGTAAGAGCAATAGTGTAATTGTACTTTAAAAATGGATATGTGTATGAACCAAAATTTGTTTCTATGACCAAGATCACTTTGTCATACAGGATTTCATGCATAACTTACTTAAAAAACCTCACATATATCGATGTTACAAAAAAGTAAGATCTTAAGCATTTAGGTTACTAGTCAAAAAACAAAGAGGTAATCTAAGAACAGACAAAAAAGTGAAAAAAAAAAAGAAAGAAGGATTTTCAATAGGGAGAGGGACCCTCTAAATGAGGGAAAGTTGGAAGATATGCAAACATTATTCTCACTCTTTCCAGGAGCAGCTTGACGCATTTCAAATGTCCTTCATAGGTAGCAGACAGAAGAGGAGTGATGCCATGTTTATCTGGTGCCTATGAATAAATATAAAATGCATACTTTATTGACTATACAATAGGTTATCACAATAGCTACTGGTCAGTTAGCCAAATACAATAGAGAGTCAAGTGCTAACAGACATTAAACGCTTAAAGTATAACTAAAGGCAAAAATATACATTTTAATGTAAAGTTTTTTTTTTTGCATTTAGGGACACAACAGTTTTTTAAGTCTTGACCGACAGCCCATTTGGTAGAGACATGCTCTGTTAGTATCAAGCAGAAAAGAAACATCTATTATGATGTTGTATTATTTTCTATGGAAAAAAAGTATAGCATTTAAGAGAAGAAAACTGTTATTGAATTTATTTTACTAAGATAAGAAATAGGAGTGAGCTCTGAAAGTGTTTGTTCAGAAGTTCCATGAAGGAAGCTGGGTCAAGACCTTGCCTAGGGCTTAGCAGGATCACTCTACTGAGAGGACAAAAAAAGAACCTACCTGAAAAGACCTACCCTGGGAAATTACTCATTTACTGACTGCTTCTTAAGGAATGTCTCTGGCAATGAGGCCTGTCAGGTGGGCCTCCCTCTGATGCTTTGCACAGTTCATAAGAATTTGAAGCATGTTGTGGAGCTCTAAAAGACTGCCTGGAAGCAGCAAATAGGGGCGGAAGGCAATTATGCTGCAAAATCCAGAATTCCAGAAAGGTAACTACTGGTGGGCTTGAGTAAAGAATATTATGAGTGAAAAGTGACCAGCTCGATATGATCAAAGTATTGAAGATTTTTTTTTTAATTCGGTAATTAACCCCTTCCCACCTGCATATTAACATTCCCCTGCATGATGTCCCAGTATTTTTTTTATTATTAAAAATAATAATAATGTTCAGAAATAACGTACATTGATATCAGCTCCCTTTGACAGAAGATATTCCAGTATTTCTTCTTGTCCACAATCTGCTGCATAATGTAGAGGCTTCCGACCACCATCTAGTGTCCGATTTACATCCTCACCCTAGACAGAAAGAATCAAAAGTGGCTACTTAACACAAGGTTCATATGTTGAAGTATGAAACAGCACTTAAAAAGAGGGCAGCAATGTAAATGTATGATACCTGGGAACAAACTTTTTTTCTAATGTCTGGAAAGACTGTCAATTTGCCACTATCTGTAAATAGAACCACCTTTTTTGGGTCACCTCATGTAAGAATGTCCAAACCCCTGTAAGAATGTTTGTGAGAGCATAGACAAAAGTTGATGATATCCAACACTCCCCAAAAAAGTAAAGAGTAATCCAAATGTTTACCTGTTTCTTATAAGTTTAGGAGTCACAAAAAACAAGTTTTTCTTTTCTGCACCAGTTTGCAATTGATGTCAGAATCAGCAAAGGTTTTTCTATGCCTCCATTTATTTATTAAATAAATCAATACATTCTTTGGAACATGAGTGAACTTTTGAACCAGGCTGGTGATGTGCACAACTGCGGTCTTTTAACTGTA
Source organism: Pyxicephalus adspersus (assembly GCF_032062135.1). NCBI lineage: Eukaryota > Metazoa > Chordata > Amphibia > Anura > Pyxicephalidae > Pyxicephalus > Pyxicephalus adspersus. Next base: position 28,596,961 of record NC_092859.1, read on the forward strand.
CTATGGCTACAATGTGCCAGAAAAAGCCGATGAAAAAAAATCTGAGATGACTTTCACCTTTGTAAATATTTTGTGGATAGATCTGATTACATAAACAATGGGACTACCCACAAAGCAGGATAAATACCTACATGGGAGGGTACTAGATATAGGATGAATGATACCCGTTGGCTGGCTACTCCTTGGTCCACAGTAGAAAGGGGTGGACCTGCTTGTAAGAATATTGTTCTTACAACTTACAAAAATAGCTTTTTTTATCAGCCAGTGAAATGCATTTTCAAATTTTACCTGCAAAATAAAAAAAGGTTCTCCTGATTGTGAAGCTTCTGCACAGTTTTCATAGCCGCAACCAAAAGCAGCATTGTAGGGGCAGTTGGTGACCAATCAGCAGACAGGTAGCCTGTACCCTACACCCCCACCCCCACCTTAACTCTGTTCAGACAACTCTTTTGGCTCTGGACGTTATACGTTTATTTTTGGTTAGTATATATATTTTTTCTTTAAGCTGGAACAGCTGACGAATTTAGGATCAGGAGTATTGTTACATAAAAAAAAGAAATATAAGCACTAAAATTAGGATTTGCTTTATAGCCTGTAGAAGAAACGACTGATGCCAAACTTAGAGGATATTTGGCATCCTGTACATCAATTTCAAGAGGGAATAAAGGTTCTGTATAAGACAGTCAGTAAGTGCATTGTTGCAGATTTGCAACATCTTATTTGGGATCCAGGCCCCGAGTATCCCAGCGGGAATGGGTGGGCTATCCAGCTTCCAGAAATTGCAGATTCCTAGGAAACTCCAAAGTTAAAAAGAAGCATGAGGGGCTGTGTGCTGGAAGAGCCCAGGAGGTCTCCTACAACTGAGGTCTGTAGGATCATTATAGAGAGCCAGGAGGCTAAATTTGTGTTTTTTAGTTTTACTACGATGAAACCGACTCCCTGGGAGGGAAAACCCTGGTGTTGACTGTTTTTTAGTTTTAGGTTGAAGTTTGTGTGAATACAAGTGGGCACAGATCTCTGAAATTGGGACAAATGTCTGAAGTACCTTTCTGCAGTGCGTGCGTTTGAAGCTAATCCCTCACAGGCCTTTTTGCCAAAGTTCCCACCGCTTTCCATTTTAAGCCTATTTTAGAATAGAGTTTTGGTTATATAATGCTGTTATGCATGCTTAATTTAATCAGCCGATTTTAAATACTGCCTTGGAGGTGCTTTTTAAATGTCAAATTGTACAAATTAACTTTTATAAAGTCAACTATAGCTCTTCAGCTATAGGGGAGTTTGATGCTCGCCAATTGCAGAAATCTAGCACTGACTGCTAAGACATATGCAGAGAAGATGTGTCCTTCTCTACAGAAGGATGCCAGTGGAAAGGCCACTAAATTACTATCAATTTATCTTTGTAGGAGCAGCATGGGAACCTTACAAAAACAAGCCAAAGCGGAACTAAATCTGCAATACTCACCTGTCACCATTCCCTAGGAAGGATTATAGTAGAAGGGACGTTGCCTGTCCCTTCCTGCCAGAATGTGGATTTTTAAAATTTGTGCTTGAGGACAACAGAACACCACCCCCTCAGCTTTATATTATAGTGTTCTATAGAGAACAGAGTACAATGACAACTATTAAATGTGTAGAAGAGGACCGGATCACAATAGATAAAAGGATTTCTGACAGGATCAATAAGAATTGGTTTATGTGAACAGATATAACAAAGCACTTTATATGGTATATTAAAAATCCAGGGGGGGGAATCAGATAAGTGAAGTACATAGATGGGGTTTACACACAGAACTCTAAAGAATTGAAGTCCTCTCTCTGGCCATCATGTCTTGGGTCATGAAACAAGAGGAAGCAGCATAAGAAAAAATGCAGACAAAACAAAAATGCTGTCTCAAAAACAGCATTTGGTCCTCTTTTAGTCTTCTGAAACATTTCATAAATCCATTCAAATCACAAAGTGTTAAATGTACATTTACAATTTAGTTTAAGGTCTATAATGCAGCACAATGGTTCTTTTCAGAATATGATCCACAATATGATTCATTTCAGACATTTTCCCCCATATTCCTTTATATTAAAAACTAATTATTAGTAGGAAAGCAGAATCTGCAATGCATATGAAAAAATGGTTTGTACGACAAGTAGTTATCACTGCTGGCCCATGCTCTCATCCCAAACAAAGGGCGCTCACCCATTGCCAGTGTAGGACAAGAGGCTGTGCACGAAGAGATAAAATGCTGAGACTAGAAGAGAGTGCATGTAAAAACTGCAGATTTTAAATTAGGTCCCATACAATATCACCACACTCCTGGCAGCTACTGCACACATTTCAATGATTTTCCTTACAGAAAAAAATCTGTTTAACCTGTATGTGCCCAGAGGTTAGTCAGGTAATGTAACAACCCCCAACATGTTCACAGCAGAACAAGCAGTCATATATTCAAGTACAAATATGGCCACTTTTTAGGACTGACCGATACATATTTTGCAAGAATTCTAGAAAGCTTTATTGTAGATTCCTATGTTTTGGTTACTAAGATATTTAGGCAGGCTGCTGTAGTTACTTTCCTAAACTTGAGGTGCAGTGGGAGTCCTCTGTTCAGTTCCAGTGTTGAAAAACATAAAAACACTGCATGAATTTTTAACATTAAATTTCCCACACATGCACTTGCAGTGTAAAACCAAACGGTTGGCCACTCTGAGGGCATAGTAAACCACACCACAGGTAACACATTTGTCTACAGCGGCCGCTCTTCTGAAAGCAACTTGTTGCTCTCTGGAACCATACCGTATTACACGCACAAAATGGTTTCCAACCGCTCACTTATATAGGATGGGTTTGGACTGTAGTTGAGCCTGGTGGAGCATTTTGGTTCAACATGGGTCTGAAATAATCCTAAAACAGATATAAAAGATACACTGAAATATTTTTTAGTTAGCAGGTTAACCCTAAAATTACTAATAAGAGATGCCAATTCCATAGCCAACCAAAGCTAAATACCAGGTCTAAATGATCACAATCTAGATATGACCGCGAGTAAGAAACATTCCCTAGAAGGCAAAGCTCTCTGCATTCCTACAGATTTTCTATACACAGCACTGCTGCCCACAGAGAAAAAGGAGGGGGAGATTAGGAAAGTAGGAAGTCTGGTTTGTAACTCTGTTGAAAGTTTTAGCAATTCAGTGTTTCAACAGCAAAACAAGCATTTCACTATGTAATGTAATGTAATGCAGGAAGATCATTGCAGATTGATAAAAACATAGCACCCCGTCTCGGTACTCCTTTCCAGAATAACCCTGATACAAGCAGTGGCATAGCTCCTGGGAAAAGTTGTGCAGAAAAATGCCTTGATAGGTGGTAACTGGAATTACTTCATCTGAATGCAGACCATCCTAAGCAAAGCCCACATGTTATGTTCCATACATTAAAACAACAACGACAGTCAGGATTGAGAGTAAATGGTTGATTATGCTGGATGTCCTCCAGCCATAAAACAAGGCCTGCTCGCTGCAGGTTCTAATGAACATTGTGCAGTGAATCGGGGGTAAGCCATTTTAGTACAGGAGGAGCCTGTGCAAGACTAGAGGTAAGTATTTATGTGCACAAAATGATCAAAGCATTAAGTAAATAGTGGAAAGGTTACCCTATTCTAACTCCAGCTAATTGATAGCTGCTCTATATTGGCTGAATAGGGGGCAGATGATGACCGCTTAATAACAACTTATCAAAATCAATTAAATGCTTTTTAAACAAGCATGACGGTGGCAACTGGTCAGTGGCTGGCTACCACCCAGAAAATGACCAGAGACCAACGGGGTGACCTTAATCTTCTTGGACCACAAAAAAAAAATGTATATTTAGCACTGGTATAGAAACCAAAATATATTTGATATATATCTTTATTATGCAACCAACTGCATTATAGATGTCTATGTCCCTGCATAGTCCATGTCCCTGATAGGTTGAATGTCTTTTGCTTGTCCTAGTGACCATTGTCAGAGAGAGAATGATGAGAAATCAGACATTTAGAATTGTCATGACACAGGGCTAGGAGAAACTCCTTAGGTTCTGATTAAAACTGTGAAGAGATGATTTTCTGCCATTGGGCCCTGGCAGCTTGCAGATCACTAAGAGACCAATGCATTTTAACATCTATCAGTATATTCTAAAGAAAACTGGCAAACCAGATGATCTAAAGCAGGGGTGTCAAACTCTGGCCCGGCACATCCTTTTTGTCGCCCCCAAATGTATTCTTAATATGAATTGCAGCTGGCTCACGGCTACTGCAATCTGTAGTGATGGTGGACTAGCTGCAATTCATATTACGTTGCTGTTCTAAAGACTCGAGTACAATGCTGCTACTACAATTCCGGGCATCACTCGCGTATCTAGACCAGTGGCCCCTCTGCCTATGCGTGGCCCCGTATTTTATAGACACAAGTGATGTCGGGAATCGTAGTAGCGGCTTCACTCGTGCCTATTAACAGCTGCCTATGCATGGACCGTGCGGAGTTTATACTGACAGGCAAGCTAAATAATCAGGAATTATCAGGACTGTTATCAGGAATTATCATAGGGCTATTGCTATATTAATTGTTTTAATGTGCCAGAGAATGCAATGTGAAACCAAATGAATGCAGCAATTCACATGGCATTCTCTGGCAAAGTAAAACAATCTTCTCAATAAGAAGAAACAAGAACACATGAGAAGAGCATGCAGTTTTTCATTTAAGAAAGTTGTTAATATTGTTGGCCTGAGCAAAAAGGTTACCATAGAAATTTACCTTAGAACGCTACAAATGGAGAAAGAGGCATAAGACTTTCTGTAATATAGGCTTGATGAATGTTAAGCAAAACCTATGTGTTTCTATATGAAAATGTTTTATATCTAATTAGAAGGAAAAACTTCCTACATTTTTTAACAAATTTTAAGTTTTTAAGCCTGCGACTTGGTCTAAGTTTTTATTTTCCACACTCTGTGTATTTGAGTTTGACAACTCTGATCTAAAGCTCCAAAGACGTTTTATTCAAAATGACAATGATCTAAAAAACATAAGAAAAGTTTATGGGGTAAATCTGCAACACATGACCTGGAGTTTACACAGAAATGGAGAGGCAAGTGAATGTATTTGTTGGGTTTGCATTTAAATGACCTGTTGATGTGTCTTCATGAGAGTCGTACTGATGTTCAGGGTTAGTTAGGCATGTATGTGAGAACAGATGTGGAACACTTCAGAAAGTGGCTTTAACACAATCAACATAAGGTCACAAACCACAAACACCCGGAAAACCAAACCACACAATGAAGCAAAACACAGAGCAGTTCTCATATGAAAAAACACAATTCCAGAATGACCTGTGCTATTAGTGGGAAATATAGCTGACTGCTAGTTCAGCTGCTGCTTCAGCATTTAAAAGAACAAATAAGGCCGGAAAACACAGCCCTGGGTGCACTATGAACACCAACAGGTTTGTCAGACCCTGGGAAACCTTGGAATGCTGCTGATGCTGCACTACTCTCACATTTATAGCAGGTGTTTCATGAAAGTTTCATTAGCCAATAGGAAAAGTGACCCATTTAATAAAACAGGTAATAAATAGGTTTAGGTAATGACACACATTGGTTCCACAGAACATTTAATGTAGATGTGAACCCCAGCTGAATGACATTGGGCTTGCTAAAGCACTGCATCAAAAATGTCTATGCACTTGTTTTAACGTTTTTGCATCCTTTTTATCATTTAACTATGCTCACCTTTAGCAGAGCATTTGCAACTACGGCTTTTACAATGGCAGTTTTCAGGATGGGTTTCCTCGTGGTGGCGGTAAAAAAAAAATCAGGTCTGCAAAACGTTTTGAAGGGCTCCAAATCTCTTTTAAAAACCCATGAGACAGGAAGACAATGCAAGATTACACTAGGGATGGTTGGAAATTGTTGTCAAGAAGTGCCTGAACAAAGATCAGGATCACCAGAAAATATTTAATTGGAAGATGCAGATTTAAAATATTAAAAAATAAAACGTAAGATTTTAGTGATTAGGCGAAAAACAAAGAGAAACAAGTAAACGTCTGTTGTTGACCTATTATGAAAATGCTGAGTCACTAACCCACAAGTATGCTGGAAAAAACTTTTGTCTTTTTTCCAACTTCCATAGCAGTTCTGCCTGTTAGTGACAGACAGAATTTTTCAGGAAGATGTAATTATTAGCAGTGTATCATGACATAATGAGGACAGATTATTGTATTACATGTGCAGGTTTTACTCCCTACACGGTTGTTGAGTTTTACAACAATTGGGCACAGTTTATACATTTTCTAAATTAAACACAGACTACAATTTGGTTAACCTGCTTCTGTCAGAGCTCAGGGTGAAAAGCAAGTGATAAGTGATTTTGTTTTATTTTCAAGTTTTTCACATTTGTGTTGTCTCATAACTGGGGAAAGGAGACTGAGGGAATGCTTTGTCATGACTGCAGTAGACTGATGGTATCATCTCAGAATGGAAAAACATCTCACTGGAAAAACAAGAGAATAACTGGTTGGAAATGCAAAAAAATACACTTAATAAATATAACAAAAAATAAGAAATTTGTATTAAAAAAATACATACAGTGCACAAGGCAGGATTGTATTCATCATGCAAGGTTGAAAGATTAGGACCGGTCAAGTTTAGCCAGGCAGTGCCTGCACTGTAATTAAGGCATCAGTTCCTGTCATCAGGTGAACTTTAAGATTATACAACAGAAGTTTTTACACCACTGACAGGAGAATCTGTGCTGCTATATATGGAGCAAAATGAAACATTTGCCTATTTATGGAATTGACTGGAATATTACAGATAAAGCCAGACACATTGCAGTTATCTAGATAACTGCAAATGGGCAAATACAAGTCATGTGAATAGAAAATTATTTTTTATGAACTCCCAATACCTGAAAAGTCCAAAAGTTATTGAGAGTTCCAGAAGTCCTGTGAATGACTCAAAGCATTATCATTCCTTCTACCTGATAAACTGATATGATTCATGTGACTACAGTGAACTCATATTGTATTTTCACTCAAGCACACCAGTAGTCTCACGCTCCTAAATGTGAATTACTTTTTATTGGCTGCATTTTTTAAAACCTAACCTTTCATAACCACTGCTACATATGAGGATTTACATTTTTACAGGTTGATCGGTTAACTAAAATCCTAATCTTTAAACGGGTTAATGTAAGCCATTATGAATAATTTTTAATCTGCATTTATTTTTGTTGCTGATCCTTCCTAGTTGGTCCTTTCCAGACATTTCACTTCTGAATAAACAACCCCCTATTCCTATTTTCTAGTTATGCTCTTGCATTGTCAACTTGCCACATTGGATTATGATGACGACTACAAGGGGCTGTTGAAAACACATATTGAAGAGGCATTACGATGTTATATGGTCATGGAATTTACTCCTAACAAAAAGATCATTCATGTTTTTAGGTATTTTAAGTCTCAATACAGCATCTCCTCCACAGAATACATTTCATTACATTTGCCTTGACCATTCCTATTAAATTAAAACCATTGTTATTTGCTGCAATGGACCGGTTTTCCAAATTGGTGCCCAAAATAAATAAATAAAAACACACACAATCTATGGACATGTTAAGTGAAATAAAGGTGTCTCTGGATAAGGAGATAAACGTAATCTTCGATTCATTCTGGAAGAATTTTCTTTCCCTTTTCAAAATACACCCACACCCAGAAACAGATAGCAGAAGCAGATAACATTTAAGATTTGAAAAAATGACAGGGATGGGGCCCACTGACTGACCAAATATTGCTACCAGGCAGGTCCTTTATTTGAGAGGAGAAGGTGATGTCCATCCTACAATGAAATAACCTTACCTGCCTGATCATAATTTTTTTTTAAAACATTAACCTGTGTGCATGTCGTTGCTGGAACCCCCTTTTTCTTTTGCTACCCTTCAGACATTCTGTCCCTGCCTGGCTGCAATGTTTCTTTGCAGAACTATAGTTCTGTCTCATGCAAATTTACACATGTGTACAGATTAGAACATTTGATAGATTGGAAGGCTGGTGCATGGGCTTTGTTTGTTTTTACTCAGACTAGTGAGCCAATTTACTAGAGGTGAGAGGTTTTCATAGCAATCTGTGTGGTTATGGAAGCCTTTGTGAAGTGGCATAATAATAATTTATTTTAATTATTAAAAGATCTGCGTTAATGAGAGAGAAGGATAGGATTTGTTTTTTCACAAGAATAATGATGCAGGAATTAAAAAAAAAAAAAAAGAGAAAAATCACTATCTTCAGCTGAAGATATTTCAACTCAAGATAAAGAAGGCAGAGATAAAATGGTACAGATAAATTAGATAATACATTAGATATACATTAGGGTTCACAGAAGGCCTTGTCTAGTTACACATCTCTTTTTTATACTGTTCCCCTAAACAAAATGAGGAGACGAAAATGCCCTGTTCTTTGTACAAAAAACCGATACAGAAGACCCCAATCAGCTCCCGGGTGTTCTCAGGACCTGCCTGACTAACCTTTCCACACTGGACATTTAAACGCTCACCATGAGCATTTCATGATCAGCATGTATTTTTTTTAGTGATAGCAAAGAGACATTTGTGAAATGTGTACTGCACAGATGGAAGGCATTTGTCTTATTTGCCATAACAAAGGGCCAAGGAGGTTTGTGTGTTTCATTTAGCAGAAGCGGTAAACTTTTAAATAATTATTTCAGAAAAAAGTTGAAAAAGGAAACTGTGGCTTGACCAACGGCAATCCAATGCAGCCAACTTAATAGCCACAGTTAGGAAATGAATTCACACAGCTGGCTCCTGAAATGACACCACTCTGTCCTTACTGAATGTTAGGTAATTCTACAAGCATGATCTGAATGTCCAATGACTGTAATATTAGAAGATAAAGATTATTTATCCAAGCTTAGCTAGTGTCTTGCACTGAAAGCGATGGAAGATTGTTACATCTATTCCTGGAAAATATTTCTTCACAGGCTCTGGAGTAAACATTCAGCAGCTATTCAGAGTAAATCAAGCTACTCAGCCATTGTGAGCAAACCCTACTTAAAGCATATCTAAACTCAGAAATCTCACTTTACATAAAAGTGTAGACAACCCTTTTATGTAAATAAAAAAAAAAGGGTGCAGCACCACCCCCCTAATAAATATAAATCGCCTAGGCAAAATAAATGGGAGTGCAAAGCCTCCCGGGATACTCACGTCAGGCATCCTGAGAGGCTCTTGGGTGCTCGTTTTGCGCAAACAGAAAAGTTTGCCGATCTCACGCATGTGCAGTGAGATCAGCAAATTTTTTTTCATCCGAAGTCACCCGATCTCGCGCCTGGGTCGGGTGATGTAGGATGAAGAAGCCGAAGAAGAGGAGAAGATGGTGGCACCGGGAACACCGGCTCCAGGATGGATGTCGGAACAACGCGGGACCTGATGCAAGATGGTCTGCCCGGTGGGATTGAAGGGAAGTGTATTTTTTTTTCTTCCAGTTTTCAGTTTAGTTCCTCTTTAAAGTGATTTAACCAAGAAATTACAGAACTTACCATCAAAGTAAAGGCTTGTTCAGACCATGTTGCTACTAACAGCTGGTCCCATGCCAGCAAGACTGTCCCCACAGCTGTACTGGTTCCTAAAGCACCACCATTAGAACTTACATTGAATGGTACTGAACCACTCACCACAGCCGCCATTATTTTCCCATGGCAGTCATTGATGTGAAGCGACATGCAGCATCTCAGCTACAGGTGTGGTTCATGGGCATGAGGAAGCCATAACTACACCGCAACATCATCACTTGTCTGAACAACCCCCAACAAACACGTCCACAATTTTAACTGATGAGTGAATATGGATATTGTTGTCTACATATTAGACATATGAGACAAACATATTAGCTGCCATTGCAGACCATTTTATGAAAATGATAAGCAATAGCTGTGTCTGACCATAATATGTTGTCGTGAAACAAGCATGTGTAAATGTCAACGCTTCTTATATCTATTCTAGTAGAAAAGTCAAAACATCAGAATGTCAACTTGGGATATACAAAAGTTCAGCACTGGAAGGCTTTACTAATCTCTTGTGACAGTGTCACCTTTAAAGGCAAAAAATTCTTCTTTAGTTACAGGTTTTTGGTTATATACTAAATCCAACCAGCAAATGAGCTAAAAAAGGTGAAGGGCCTGTCTGACGGCTCCTTTCAAGTTTCATTCAATGGTAATTCCTCCTCTCCCTGTTGGTGTTCCCCAAGTGTCAGTCCTTGGACCGGTTCTCTTTTCTCTGTACCCCTCCTCTCTGGGTAGTCTAATATCCTCCTTTGGTTACAGTACCATCTGTATGC